>NW_008825615.1:5307213-5318328 GCF_000699105.1 Pygoscelis adeliae
GGGGACGGGACACGAGCTCACCGCCCCTGCTGGGCCGTGCCGGCCCCTCGCGTAGGCCCAGGCCCAGACTCGGGCCCGAGGCGCTTTGGAGGGGCCCCTTCGGTACAGGCCCTCCTCGCCCCACTCGTGCTTATCTCGGCCAAACACGGGTGTTTCCTACGGGTGTTGCCAGAGCTTGCTGGCTCATGCCGTGGGCCTTTCCTCCCGCTCGCGGGGTTGGGACGAGTTGAGGGATGAGCGGGAAGGATGAAGGCCACCTTGCTGCAAAGGCAAAGACTGCCTTAGTCGGGAAGGTGAAGGAAGGGTGGAGCAGGGGAGCCCTGTAGCAGACGTCTGAAGGCCCCTTGTGCTGCCTCCAGAGAGGGAGGGGAGCGTAGCTGTGGGCAGGCAGGGCCCTGCAAGAGGGGTGCAGGCACAGCCCCGGGGCGCACAGCCGCACGCTTGGTTTTCACACTCGGCCCGCTGAGGGTGGAGGTGGCAGAGCTCACCATCACCTCAGTCACCTGAAAGGACCCCCCATGCTTTTACACTGATCTGTGTATCGTCTCAAATCCGCAGCATTGTTACTGCTACAAATTGCATGAAGGTCTCTTGAACTATTTTGTTGATTAATGTAGCCTCTTTAAACAATTCTTATGTTCAGATATCCTAAGAGCAAATGAGATCATAAAACTTCAGAAGAGTATTACTTTAACAGTACATTGGAAATAGAAGCTTTTAGCTGAAACTCTGTGATCAAAGCTCACCCGTTAACTTAAGAAATTACTTTTGTATGTAAAATCATATTCTTTACACAAACTGTGCTGAAAAGGCTGTGTTAAGACTTCTTGGCCAGAAATGGAGTCTCTTCAGTTGAGAAGGGTGAGGAGGGAGGACAGGAGGAGAGATAAGAAATTAGCAATGAAGTCAGCTGCATTAGGTACAGTTAGGCTTATCACAATACATCAAGTTCTTAAGTAGAGGGGGATTGAACTGTCTAAACACAGCAGTATTCAGATATGACAAATTATATACTTTTAAAATTCTCATCCCCATTTTTTGTTCTTGGATAATCTACACCGCTTTATTTTTAACACGTTAAATTAATTTATTCCAAAAACTAACTTTTTTATCAATATACATAGTGGTAGACTTCTGAGCTAATGTACTCAATTTTTTTTTAATTTGGAAAAAACATTTACCATCTGAACTACAGAAAACTTTTAACACATTGGAACTTTTATTTTAGACTTCAAATGATAAAAATATATTAGACTGAATAATTTAGAGACTCTTCATTCTGACAGCACTACTTATTTCTCAGTGAAACCCAGGGGAAAAAATAACAAAATATTCTCCAGCCTTTTTTTACAGTGACATATCAGCAGCTACACTTTGTTTATCATTTTCTGTGCATCTTTTGTGCATGTGAGTGATGCAGATGCTTTGTAAAGTGGACAGTTATTATGTAGATCGGAACGTCCACGTTTTCACATAATCTTTTCAACTGTGACTGAAATAAAAGATTCAGAGATATCAGTGCTTTTAGCTGCAAACCTGGGATTTATATACAGAGAGCTGAATCTAAAAAGCAGAATTAGGCAGAGGCAACATTATTACTGTTCTAAAAAAGAAAGTGGGTCTGCTTTTTGTGAGAGTACCAGTTCTACTTGCAATTGTAGGCTTACTGAGAGGCACCTGACAATCCTGAGACCTTCTACCAACAGCTGCCTGGAGGGGTGTTTTTCGCTTGATTATTTTGTACTTAAACATCTAAGAGCTGCATAAATTTAGTTTTAGATGCACAGCCCCTTTTTTTTGCATTTGGAGCTAGTAGTAGTTAAAAGGAATGTGTCTTAAACTTACAAACTTATTGTATGCAACTTTCAGAATACCAACGAAGGTACACCTTTTTACAGTTTTTAGGTTTGCCTTTAAAGTAAGTTGAAGCATCCCAATATTTTCAAGGTGGAAGAAAGCTGATTTCCCTCCCCCCATTAAAAGAGCATCTCTAAGGACTTTTTTATTCCTCCAAAAGCAGCAAAATCTGGGCACAATCAACCATAGATTCACCGAGATGTGTGATCCTGTTCTACTGAAGAACACTTTTCAAAAATAATGTACAGAACTTGTATTAACTTTATGTACTGAATGCTCCCAGTGATTACATAATCTAATACTACTTTTTTATAAATGAACAGTGTATGTATGCATATGCATTCGTGCATGTGTGCAAATTAATGTTATATCAAATAAATAAAAAATAAGATACAATTCCCATTTTGATATCCAAACGTGGGATGATTAGCACTGTATGTAATCTCAAGTGAACCAACAGTAAAATCAAGCTTTGATTTGAAATAAGCAGTTTGTAGATCATGAAGGAAGCTGATTCTACTGGTTGCAGATAAATTCTTTTGATCTCTGTTTCTGAAGATGCCTTTTGATCTCAAGAACAGTCAAAGGATATATGCATGGCAAAAGGTCATACAAAATAATTAGCTGCTTTTATTAATAATTAAACGTAAAAGTAGTGCAGGTGTTTAATCACATTAAAGGTCATGAATTCTCAGTATTTAACCAATCCACATGCTGAATAATTACAGACAAGTCAGTGGTCAACTGAGAACAAACTCCAGAAACACAGGCTTCAATCAGTTGTTAAAAGTAAATGGATTACATTACTGTCAGACATGCAGGCCCTGCTCTTACTGGATGCCTACAGTATCAACAACAATTTGAGCAAACAGGAAAGAATACCTTTTTGTTTGGAGAACTACAATCTGTCAGAATTCATCAGACATCTTTGTATTTTAATGCATCTCAATTTACCTGAGAGCTGGAAGTGTCTGAAAACACGTATGAAATATGCTGTCTCAACTGCTGTAGTTTGCAGTTTTGTTTAGCTGATGTGGGGCAAGAGGTACACCATCTTGAGAAGAGCATGTGAAAATCATGAGCAGGAACATCAGTGTCTTCTCATTTGAGCCTTTGTTCTTCTGTGTTACAGTGCTATATTTAATTAAAAATAAAAATTTTGGCATGATGATTCTTCATTACTCAGCATCATGCTCTTTTCAAAATAGATAATAATGTGTTTGTGATGGCTCTATTTTGTATGTAATTCTGATGACAGAGATACGACTCAAGTAGTCCCTTTGATCATAATCTGCAATTCTAAACAAATCATCTGATTTAGGATGTTCAGGGAGTTATGCAATGACTTCTTTGTTACTGTTCAGAAATAAAGCATTGCCATCAGGAAGAAATAACACTTCAGCATCTGATGCAATGAAAACCTCGTTCTACAAAAGCAATATAAAAAGTTAGACATAATATGAGAACAGGGAAACAAAACTTGCTACCATTAAGAGGCAACATACCATCAGTTATGACAGTATGCTGTGTTATGAATAGATACTTTACAGTGCTTTATTTAAATGTTAACACTTACATAAAGGTAATGACAACAGTTTCCATTCTTTTCTATACAGTATATACTAAAGAAAGAAAACCTTTCCCTCAAAGAATTTAACCGTCTGGAAATCAGTACTAAAAGATTCTCACCACCCAGTAAGAAAAAGGGTAAAAGTATGTTAGCAAATAATCAGAATGATGATCATACTTTAGTGTAGAGATGTTTAAAAATGAATGTGACAATATAGCAGACAATTTTCTGCATTTGCATTTCATCGTTGATCTAAGATTAACAAAACACTGTTGTGAGAGCTTTTTTTCCATTTTCCCTGTGTAGGACAACAGACATCTGGGAAGAAAGAAAAATAAAGAAAGGACATATAAAAAGAGTTTTCATTTCATTTAGTACTTTTTAGTGTAATTCCACAAGGTTTTCTTTATGCAGTTTATAAAAAAGCAGAGAGAGGCAGAGGTAATTGCTATCAGATAGCTATCCTAGCATTTACAAAATTCACATTGCACTTCTACACTAGAATCAAAGTGCATCTGAGCAGTCTACCCTAACTGCCTCATTATATTGAGTGCATTAAAATAGCCACATTATTCTGATTTAATCCTGAGACATTTTGATTGGCATTCCTCTGTGCAAACGTTGGGTGTCAGCTGAATCATGGGTTACAACGTCCATTTCTTTCTATTGGCTTGAATGGGTCTGGCGTAAGTTTTGATGAAATGAGTTTCACCTCTTGGAACATACTCAGTTAATCACACTTCACACACAAAAAATGCCAAATGCTAACCCGCTTAAGAGACAGTGGTTGTGCTAGTGCTGCTAGCATCTCACCTGTCTAACCAGTAGCTTACTGTTCAGAGCTTGAAGGATACGGAGTCAATTCCTTTTTCTGGGGGCAATTTGCACCTTGTTTCCTACAGGAGCATTGCAGCCAGCAATCGCAGTGGTGTTCTGGAAGAGGTTTGTCTCGATTCCTTTTGCCAAAAATGCTCTGCCTTGGATAGAATTAAATACTCTTTAGGCTACAGGGAGCTTTAATATGGTGAAGGAGCAATTACCTGGCAGGAAGATGAGGGCTGCAGTTTTGATCCCTGCTTCAGGTAATGTGTATTTTTCTGCAGCGAGAACTGGAATTTGCCCTACTTTCAGGTAAGAAACCAAGTTACCTTTATGTGAGGGGTCATATATGGTACCATATAATGTGCTGTCTCAGCCAAGGATTCATTCCTTTGATGGAAGAACTGTAATAGCAATGTTGGTCTTGGTGATAGTCCTACTTGAAGTGGGACAAAGGACTGACTAGACAACCTCCAGAAGTCCCTTCAAACCAAACCAAACCAAACCAAACCAAACCAAACCAAACCAAACCAAAAGCAAAGCAGAGTGCTCTGCCCCTACCTTCTCCCCGATCACTTGAAGATAGCCTATAATCTGGTGAATGGGGCTGCGAGGTGAGAGAGGTGGGCTTGAACACTGACTCAGGAGTGAGTGGAGTATGTGTGTGCCACATCATTGTGGGTGAGCCCTCTGGCCACTGAGTTAAATTAGAGCAGAAACTGGTTAAATTAGCTACTATCTGTATTTTGTAAAAAATTAACTATTCCAGACCTAAAATCAGGAGAGGTTTTGGAGGCTGTGACCTGTATGTGGACATACATGCTCTGATCTACACTGGAGGAAATGGCATATGGTCTGGCAGTCTTACACATGGGTAAGAATTTTGACTGCCTCAAGAAGCTCCTTGCTCAGCACCTGCCTTTGTCAGTCATTCTTCCCAGGATCCTTGGTAGTAGTGCTGAGAAATCTCCTACTAAAAAATATTCACAGTCTTTGCACTGCATAGCAACACGGAAGTTGTTTTCTGGAGCTAACAGCGTATCTGTGCTATATTGTGGCACTATCCAGGTAGATGCGGCACTTAGGGACATGGTTTAGTGGACACGGTGGTGTTGGGTCGACAGCTGGACTCGATGATCTTAGAGGTCTTTTCCAACCTTAATGATTCCATGATTCTATGATTCTATGCACTGTGCAATATCAGTCTGGCTGTGCCACACAGCTGGTGTCAAGCACAAGGAAGCCCTGCACGTTAGGAAATCCACACGGACTGACCAGGCACCAAAGTACTCTTCCTCCTTCGGTCCACAAAGGACAATGTAGACATTTTTCCTCATTTTGTGGAAGCTTATACTGTTTACGCACACTCACTTGCACACAGTCGCACACATAACTAGTGATTAAGAGACCTATTCTTACAGACTAAGCAGTACAGTTTAGTATTCAAGGTTAGGGTAACTTCTCCCCTCAAAAGGACTGTACTGTACTGCTGTCGTAGGTGAGGAGAGGGAGGGCCATCTGCTTAGCCATGTAAATTGTCACAATTTCATTCACTTAAAAGGAGTTTTGTCAGTTTGCTTTAATTGTAAATGTGTCCCACTGAGTTTAACAAGCTTAAACCATTAATTCATTCGTTTTTCCTGGGGTGAATTGTAGGCTTCAGGTTAAATTATTAAAACTGTAGATTCTTGGAGCCCAGAATTCCTTGTATCTAGCAAGTATGGAAAAGAGATTGGAGAAAGAAAAAACACTCTCAGAAAAACTTGACTAGTAAAATGAATTTCTAATGCAATATGTAGTATAAATAGAGTAGGTCATATATAGAGGTATACACACATAAATATATATATAGACACATTTAGATGGATAGATAGACAGACACACACACATAGCTAGATACAAGTGACAAAGTGAAACAGGTGGTGGTAAAGAAGCAGAGAAAGTATTTTTTTTATTATCTGATTAATATGTTTCAACTATAGGAACTGGCTTCCAAAGATAAAACACTTTGTCTCCTCCACACGCAACTTTCCTTTCCTCAGAAAAATCCCATCACGTGTCCTAGATCAGTGGTTACTGAGCTTTACAGCTGAAGGGTTGAACATAATTTTAACAGATCAAGGGAGCCGCAATCAATACTGTATCTGCTTTGAAACTCTTATCCTGTGGTTCCTGGGGCTCCTGGAATCCGTCGGGGAAGGGCAGTGGACCTGACATAAATCCTTTCTTCCAGCAGCTGGGCAGTTGCTGCAGAGAAGAAGAGCATCTGCTTACAGCATGAGAGGGTCACTACCATGGTTCCCGTGCCTGAAATAAAATGGTGGTGATATATGAATGTGAGCATCAGTAGATACAAATGAAGATGCCATTCAAAACTTGCATGGCATGACTCAAGCGACACAATTTCAAATTCAAATAAAATCCATGCAAGTTATGTCCTGATGCAGCTGTCCAGAAATCTGAAGGTCTGTACGTGGGACTCAGGCTGCGAATTAGAACCACAAAGGCTGGGCTGTGCATATTTTAAGGGGAGAAAATTACACGTGCCCATAAGTCTCCACAAATATCCATTCCATAGGAAGATTTAAGAGGCAATCACCCATCTGCCAAAATGTGTGTGCTGTCTTTAATCATGTTTCTGCTGAATGAGTAGAAAACAACAGAAGAAAATTAAAAAAAAAATTAACAAGATTGCCAACTGTGTAATTATTAAGAAAATAAATTATTATGAGGAATTGGCTGCAATGAAGGTGAACCTAAATTTTATGATATGTGTAATTTTGGAACTAGACCGAGTTGTCATGACTTACAACATCACTAAAACCCTTGTTAGAGGGAAGGACGCTTCATTTAAAACTGTTAAAACTACTGTATAAGTATAGTTCATAAAATGAACTAAATTCAGGTCTAACTAAATTCTATTTAGTTTAGTTCTAACTAAATTCTAGACTTTTGTTGAAATAATTCACTAGATTTTTCAGTTATGATATGTAAAATCAATGCACAGTTTTTCATTTCAACTGTAAATTCAGTTGCTCTTTACTATAAGTTTTGATTGGTTGTATAACTCAAGGTCTCAAGGATTTGGGGAACAATGAAAGAAAAAGCAGCAAGTCAGCAGAGTGAAATTCTTATGTAGGTTACTTGGATAATTCATATCTGAGAATAAAGAAGTCTGCATTCTGTGGAGTACATGTGATACTTGATATATGTGCTATACATATAATTTCCTTAAGACCTGAAAGAAAGTTAAACTGAAGTTTAATCAGAAGTTTTGCTCTGCACTGATCTGTGAGAACGTAAGGTGAAATTGGACCAAGAAATGTATTTATGGAGATAATCCTGTATTCCCATGCACCTTGCATTTGGAGGGGAATTGTTTTCCAATAGCTTTTATAGTTTTCATTTGTTCTTCAACTCTACTATTTTATTTATGCTTTATCGCCACATTCTACACGCAGATATGTGCATGGCTTCATTGAGAGTCATGCATATATGCACACATTTCTCCCAAGGGAAAATGTGGCCTTTAATAAATATGCGATGTGGCACAGCTGTGATTGAGGTAGGCAGTTTTAAGATGCATAACCTGATTATTTCAAAAACAGATTTCTTCAAACATGCTGAAGGCAGGTATATGTCAAGCTAAAAGTTACGTGAATTGGAGTGTAAAAGGGCAACTTAAACATTTTTCAAATTATGCAGGAGCGTGTTTGCTCATATTCCATAACTCAGAACCAGCCAGACTGGATTTTTACCACACTTTAATAGTAATTCATATTTGGGTAGTGAACAAACATGAACAATATTAGCACAACAGATCATGTTCTTAAACCTCTAAATGTCATAAAAGAAATACCTTCTCAACCATAATTATGGCCATTGCAAGTGACATACTATAAAAAGTAAAAAAAAAAAGTTTCCTCTTTGTTTCCTCATTTGAAATGTTTATTTAGGTAGCCCTCAGAACACTATTTCTTGCTATTAAATGTCTTCAAGGAATAATACTTTAAATGCTCCAGACTGCTCAGAGTTTTGAAGTACTGTCAAAGTTCAAAGAAACCTATGTTGGCACTCGTGTTTCCTCATATTCTAAGAATCTCTCTCTTCCTCAGAAATAATTACTTCTACACTTGTTTTCAGGGCTAGAAATTGTTCTGCCAATATTCATGAAGACCAGCTTGCCCTCACCTTTTTTATTTTATTTGTGGAAAACAGATCAGATAGACTGTCTCAGTGCTCCGGGAGTTTAGTTCAGTTAAAAGTTAATACGGAGCCAAAGAGATGATCCCAGTGTCCCACAGATCATTCCTTAGACTGTCAGTCAATACGATTTCACCTGGGTCTCCGTATCTGGTAAGTCCAGTAGCAAGTAGCACCAGGGATGGAAGCATACATCAGTTGAAAACATAAGAAGTGCCGCAGTGGGTGAGGTGAGACAAAGGGTTCATCTAGCCCAGTTTTCTCTCTCCTACATCAGCAGTGGGAAAGGCTGTTAGAATATTTCGAGGTTGCTTGCTGGCATCTGTTTTCTCCGTTGTGTGTTGTTTTGGCTTTTAGACACTGTTGAGTCCTTCATTACTGCCATAGCTGCGCATCCTTCTATTTTCCTTGGCATCTTCATGGTAAGAAAGTGCCATTGCTTAAATTTTATTGAACAGAGTGACACAGGGAATCAACCACGGAGTGAGAAATTAAACTTTTGTCTCCAGCTTCTTTACTAGCGCACTATCTAATAAAGTCAGTTACCCTATTTGACCCATGTGATTAACAAAGATATTAATTAGCAAATAACTTGGACAGAAGTTTTGCCAACTCTGTTTAACCTAGCTGCTTTCATAGATGTTCATTTGTTTAGCCACCTTCAGTGTATATTTGTTTCCAAGATCATCCACTTTCTTATTTGTTATGTTCAAAGCAAAAATGTAAATTATACAGACAGTGTTTTTACTCTTCTAGGTAATTTTGGTTTTTTAACCAAAGCTTGTTTCAAGTGTTGGTGATCATATCCAAGATGATTTCAGCTAATCCTCCATAAGCAATATGTCATCTGTTAGCCATTAGACACTCCATTAGCGGTTGAAATAGGTCAATAGGAGAAGACAGCAAAACCCTTTAAATTTGCATAGTAAGATGAAGAAACTGCCTTCAATAAAGCATAAGGGAGGAGTTTAGCAAAACTGACAGAGAACTTGAAGCAACAAAGTATGTGGAGGCATCGAGGGGACGTTTGTTTCCACTAATTTGCCTTTCTCACTCAAAAGTGGCTGCTTTCCATTTATATTGCCCTCAAAGCTTGTTAGCTGTAGTCTAAATTTTACAGGGCCTTACTTCACTCTTTTCCTGGAGGACTCATTTCAATGGGTTGAAATTACGCAGTGTTTTTTTCTCCTTCTTTGGTGAAATGACAGCTGTAAGTCGGGCTGTGACCATATACAACATCACTATTTATATTTTCCAAAGACACTAATGCAACAGAGATATTAATTCTGTTTTCTAAAAGTGGGTCTTAGATAAATTGATTATAAATTAAATAGAATAGGTTTTGACATGTGTCCAAACCACTGTTCCACAATCCTAGATTCTCTGTACATTTGCAGGACAGAGTATTTACATTTTTGTAAGAGGACTCTGAAATAAAGATACTACACCATTTGTAACTGAAAAAATTGCTATCGAGTACTGTGTCAAATGTCATCCTGTACTGATTTTATATGCTTAAATAATACTATCATGAGTTATATGCAGTAAGCTTGCACCACGAGGCTAAGAAAGCCCCTGTGAAATAGCTAAGTAGCTCACAGAAACCTTGCAAAATCCTGTCAAATACAGGAGACCCTAAAAGGATCATTCAGATGTCCCTGAAGGAATTCAAAGACGATGTATATGTCCTTGAAAATAAAACTTTATAATTGAAAATCTGACAGGTCCTTCACTATAAAATCATAAACGCAACTCAAATCAGACTTTTACAAGGGCTTAGACAGTGAGTTTTCAAAGCAGATCCTTGAAAGGAAATGTTGAGTTATTAATATGAGAAAATCGTGAACAATGGCTTGTTAGGTGACTAAAACAGTTCAAGCTAAAAAGAAAAAATATAAAAATGTGGATTTGTACTTTAAATTTAAAACAATGAAATGAAAAGATCTTAAAATAATTTTGAGCCTCCACAAAACTCACAGGGAAAACCCGTGAATTGGAAATTTTTCCATCTTCTTCATTTCCCCCCCCCCCATATGATAGAGGCTAATGGGTAGTGTTGATTTTTAATTTCTAGGATTATTTCTTAGAAGCTGAAGTGTCTTGCATGGTGATTAGATGCTGCTTTTTGGTGAGAGCACATTGAAAGATCCCCTAAAAATTTCAAGGAGATAAAAAAAAGAAAGCAGTATTCTGCCTAGTAACCAATGCTCCAATACTGTAAATACTACAAAAGCTACATTGTTACAAAATTTATAGAGGTAAACACACCTTTGATTCTGAAGGATGTTAAAAATATTTGGTAGCATCTCATTTTAAGGTATGGTTTTACATCTTTTCAAAAAGGTCGTTGTCTTCTGATGTCACTAATAATAATAACAGCTGACACTGACACCAAGACTCAGAAACTGGATAGAAGGAACTGTAGAAACTTTCTTCATAGGAACTGGAAGGAAGAACCAAAATCATTACAATTCCTTTTATTAGTTTTCTTGATGCAAATCTCTACACAGTATGTTTAAGCACTAAAATATGCTATTCAGGTATGATTGAACTGATAAAAAAAATTGATACAAATTTTTAAGATCAAAGCAAGGGTCCTTTCTTTCCAAAAATAAAAATGTTGCTGCAAAGACATACACCTAAATAACCAGTGAGGTGAAAAACTG
>NW_008825615.1:5318344-5329345 GCF_000699105.1 Pygoscelis adeliae
TACCATTTTCTAGGAGGTTGATCTTCAATTGCTTCATTCATGGGTCAGTGAATAAAAAGGAAGTAATTTCACTGCTGATCAGTACCTGCCATCTGTACTTGTTTGCCCTAGGCTGCTGCCAGTCTCACTGAGACTGAAACGTAATCCTGAAGGCGCACAAGTGACACAGAGTGGTTTTGCCTTCGTTTCTGTCTGGGTTTGGACCCACAAGTCTTGGCAGATGGAGGACAAGTCTTAGGTCTCCTCAGTTACTCTATAGTTAGCATGAGCAAGATATTGCTAGCCATCTTCATTAAACTCCCCTTAAACAAATTCCTTGTAAAATCTTCATGACAAGGATCATCTGGGAACCTCCCGTGAAATTAACAGAGAAGGAGAGGAGGGAGGATACAGAAATCTGAAAAGTAATATGAAAATTGGGATGTTTTTACTGATATTTTGGGGGCACTCCAAACTTCTTAGTTGGATTCCTATTTATTTGCACAGTTTAGTTTGTCAGTCTTTCTTTTACATCCTTTAAGATAAGAGATGAATGGGAAAAACAAGGACACAGAACAGAGTTACAAGAGTGCTTTAAGTGACAATCCAAGTGTCATTGCATGTCGACTCCCCCAGGCAGTAACTCCCTGCTCCTGCAATCCTCCAACGTGTGGGCAAGCTGCTCTGCTTCCAAAGAGCTCAGAGAGCGCCACAGGAAGCATTGGATCCAGGATGATCTGTTTCATAGCTTCCTCTGCTGGAAGAGAGCAGTAATGTGCATTAAAAGGAACCTTTGTTGGTGGATTGGATAAATTTTACTAGTGAAATAAACTGAATTTAGAGGTACAAATGCTATACCTCTGTTTAATAGGTGGAGGTAAGAACTTCACAGCTAAACACAGCAGGCCAAATTCTGGGGTTCCTGAAGTGCTAAAGCTTCTGCCAGGTTTAGTTAGAGTTTTATATAAACTCTAAAACACAAACTGAAGAAAGACTTCAAGATTTGATTCATTGTACCTGTTAATATCCCACATGCTTTCCTTTTGCACTGCTCTCCCTATGAATGAAAACTTGCAAGTTCAAGTCAAGTTTTCCAGCAATTACCTTTCTGAGGACAAATGAGCAAACAAAAGAACCATCAAGGAGCCGTGCAGAGGCTTTCAGGAAGCCATTTAGGAGCTTGAAACTCTGCCTGAAAGGAGTTTTCCCTTTCTCGTTCTCCTTTGGTACCTCCTCCTCTACCCTGCAAATGAAACATCCAGTTGTGTCTTGCTGGAGGGAGTTGATGGATGAAACAGTTTCATACTGGAAATGATCTCTACACTGCTAGTCAAGCTCTTTTTGTCCCAAATGGATTCTGCATATGGCTGATTTTCCCCATACAGAGCAAGAAGTAAACAGACTGATAGATATTGGCTTTCCATCATCTGAACTGTCAGCTGCTGTACATTAAGAAGTTATCTATGCCTTTAATTGTGAGTAGGAGAGGGATTTAGAGCTTACAGGAGCGTAATTGTTTCACAGTAAATCTACAGATAAGCCCCTCTTCCTTACTGCCCCCACACAGTTCCACTGACTTTAAAATATTAAATTGTCCCTTTCCCTTCAAACGCTGGTGCCTAAAGCAAGTTCTATTATCCTGAAGCCTTCTTTGTAGCTTAGGCTCTAATGAGATGCCAATATTGCAAACCAATAACCAAAATGAGGAAATACTAAAATGAAGCATAAGGCTGCCTTTATTACTGCCATATTTCTTTACTGCATTAATTTTGAAATGTGTTTCTATGTTCTGTCTAATCCCAGTCTTAGTGTTAAAAGTTTTGATAATTGACAAGTTTCTTTCTCATGTGACGTGTTCCTGGAGACAAGGTGTAAGTGTGTGGGGGAGGGCAAGGGAGGGGAGGATTTTTATCTTTTAATGTGCTAGAAACTGCGAAATTTTCCTTTCAGTTTACTTAATCAGATAAAACAGGCTTGTTTTGGTGTCTAAATCTCAAAGTTTGGTGAATTGCTTATTCCTTGTTATGGATGAGTTTGAATTCAAGTGAGCAAATAGCATAAGAAAATCAGGTAAATGGTCCTGTGATTAAATAAATATCTGCAGTCCCCCCTGGGCTTGTCTTTGTTTCTTTTGAGCTCCAGCAATCTTGTCTTGTTTCTGCAGTGAGGATACAAGAACGTGCCTATTTAGCGAAAGGTACTTGTGTAAATGAGCTAATAAACAGTTGCAGTTGCTTGTATTCCCCAGCCTACCTAAGAAGACAAGTGATTTTGCTTATTGATATTATAGAGGAATGCACACCAGAAAAATGTCTCTGTTTATCCATCCTCTGCTCACTGACAGTAATTTACACTACAATAACATTGCTCAGGGATGTAATATAAAGTGATTTCTCATTTAGGGTGAGTCTAATTGCATTCTTTGAATCAGTGGGTGATGCAAGGCAATCATGATATAAAAGAGACAAACACCACTTGCACCAGCCCCAGGTAGGACATGCTGTTCCTGTCCTACCTCTCTAAACAAGCAGGACAAGTCACATCACGCTGGTCACATCCTCAGAGATTTCATGTGACAAGAGTGACCAGGTCAGGGGACACAGAGATGTGGATGGAACTGCAGCTCATCTCCAGGTGGGCTTCCTGCTGCAAGGACCCAATAAGCCTGGGTATCGCAAATGAAAGCCCGGTACAGTTTCTGAGTAAGATAATGCCTCCTCTATACCCTTTGTCACACAAAGCAGCCAATTATCCCAGTGTCAAGGATATTTGGCATTTTTACAGAGATACATAACTATAGTTTATTTTTGCCTTGACTTCCATTTTTTATTTCTACTGTCCTCTTTCTTTCCATTCATTTCATGAAAACAAATCTCTTAACACATACAAAGAGGCATACTGAAAAATAAAATGTCAGATAAATTATAGGAATAAAACATTTTGACATTGTGCAACTTCTTTTAAAATGAGAGGGTGCAGTAATAGCATTTGGCTTGGTATTTCCTCCAACAAAGAGGTAATTTACTTTCACAGCTACCTTATAGGACAGGATGATATTAAAGGAATATTTAATAATTTGTGGGTTTTTTTTGTGCTTGACATCTGTCTTTCCATTTTAACTGAGTTAATAGAATTCTCCTTTGTGTTCTGTGTGTCTTTCAATAACCATTTAGTGCTAAAATTTTCAGGTAGAACTTCAGATAGCTCAGAGTAGCATTTTGTATGCTGACCAATGATGAATAGAAAATAAAATTCTCTTTCTTTTCCCTTCTTATTTTTCTAAGATGATGGAGTGCATACTGTTACAAAACCAGCAGAAATTACAATGTCAGGATGTGATCCCAGTATTCTTTATGAATGATGTAATCATATAACACAATGAATGTACAAACCTAAGTAGAAAATTGAGAAGACTTTGACAATAACACCTGAGATTGGCTTGACTCCATATTTACTGGCCTCTGAATCCAAGCAATTTTTGTGTGCTTAAGCAAGTATTCATAATGACGCTACATTTTAAAGAGAATAGTATTCATACTATTCTGTGGGTACTTGGCTACAGGGAACAGAAATATATCTACATAGTGAGAAAACAGGCAAATGGAGGTTCAATAAAGCATTAAGTGATATTGCTAATGACAACCACAAAATAAGGTGGTGGAAAAAGAAGGGAACTGACCACTGACATTGTTCAGCAACCCACAACAGTAAAATATTAATCTTGAAACACTGACTTGTGGACCAGCCAGTAAATTGCATAAATTACTTAAGGGCCTTTAACATTAAAGTGTTTAATGATTTACGTCATTTGCAATATGCAGCATGTCACATCCTATTGCAATACTCAATATGTTATGTGTAACCATCTATCCAGGCTGTTGCTAAATTTTCCTAGCTCCTGGTTGTTATATGAGAGAATAAAATTCCATCTCCTTATATAATTTACGGAAACAAAAGGAAAATTTAAAGCTACATGGAAACCATTTGTCATTTTGATGTTGAAATTTCTCCTCTAAGAGTCTATCTAGAGCCAAGAGTGTTCCCAGTCAGGCACCAGGGCTGTTGGTTACAACTGCTTGTCAAGAAGCTGTTTAACAAAAGAGCGGATAGTTTCTGATAGTTAACAACTTTATTCACTTAGCTTATTATTAACTTAGCTTAATAGCTTTTCAGTTTTATTGAGCGCTGCCAAGTTAGTTAATTGAGAAAAAAGTCTTTTAGAAGAAATCCAGTCTTCTAAGAATTTTGGGAGTTTCGGAGGTTTCAATGACTTTCTTCAGTGATGCTTAATTTGTTTGTATCAATCAGTAATATTACTGCACCTTGATTCTTACCACTGATCTCAAAATGTTTATAAGCAAATCAAAGAAAATCTTCAGATTCTTTGATATTTTCCTCACAAGTAAATGAAATCTGAACTGATGAAGCTGGCTGTTTACTGAAGTGGTACATAACTATGGAACTTCATGCCTCCAAGACTTTGGGTTAAATCTGGTTTTCACCTACAGCAATTAAAAAATTAATTGATGATAGATAGGAGAGCTATGCCAGTTATGTTGGTGGTCGCAGTAAGAGGAACATTTTAAAAAAAGAGATTCTCACCTTTTCAGTTCAGTATGGGCATTTACATGTTCTTGTGTCAAACAGTCCCTCTTTTTAATTTTGGGTGTAAATATTAGGAGCCTGACTGATGTTGTGTATGTATTAGAGCACATGTGTGTGGATGTGTGTGTGTGTGAGTGTATATACACATTCACACTCAGACAATTCGGTTTGCATCTTCTGGGATGGATGCAGTGTAAGAAAGGAATTTTGTATCAACTAACAAGAACTTTCTACAATAAAAATACAGAAAAGTTACTGGAACAGAAACAACTAGGGATGAGTTTTGCAACATGCTGAAAACCTTTACTCTGATACATGGGACTGGCGGTCTGCTTAGAGTTGTATATGTCTGGTACGAGTTTGCTGAGCTAGAGCTAGAAACTGCATTTTGCAGGATCAAGCAAATCCCAGTGAGATTTTGCCAAGAAAAATTTGACTCTTATACAAATTGATAATATATACTCTGAAATCTTTGTCAGTTGAACATTTTTACAGCAATAATCTTCTTGCAACAGGAATCAGCATAGTCATGTTGTCTCAGAAGACAGTACTGATTAAGCACTGGAAAAGGCAAAGGATATGGAAGTATTTGACCTGGAGAGCTATTTTTCCTCATTTCAATAAATGGTCCTTATGCTAACCCACCTCTGTCACCAGTCAGCTCAAAACCCTCCATCCACAAAACACAAAGGGGGAGGCAGAGTTGGTCTTCTAAGGATTTTAAGGAGAAACTATGGGGTTTTTTATTCTTTTTTTCACCTGCCTTTCTCTTCTGTCCCAGAGAAAGCCCTCATCTTCTCCCTCCACTCCTAAGTTCTTTGTTCATGAGCAGAAGAAAAGGTTGATCTAAACATACTGAGAGACATGCTTCTATATTTATTTCAGCTTTAAGAAGAAAAAGCAATGCCTGATCAAGGCTTCCACTTCAGTGAAACAGAGGTTTTTGACTGACTTTTAAAACTGTGAGATCAGTCAAAACAGCTCCATCACAAAAAAATATGAAAGTATATTTGTAAAAAGTAAATTCTGGTGCTAGAAAGCGAGTGAGTAACTTTTTTCTCAAAAAAAAGGAGCTTAAAAGTCTTTCACTATACTGGAAGGGCTTCACAATCACATCCTGGTACCAGACATGCCATTTGATGAAATATATTTAATCAAATTTCAAATTATTACTTATTTGTAAATGAAAGTTATGACTTTGGCTTTCTATTCAGATACATCTTTAACATAAAGAATCAAAGAGTAGGGACATGACAAAAAAAGTTTGAAAAAGTTTAATTTGGCACTAAACAAGGACCTCATATTGAACACTGACAGATTTAGGTGTTGGGTTTTGTTCCATTGGTTATCTTCTTCTGTGCAGGTTATGAATGAGATGGATTTACTCAGTGGTTCACCTATTTATTATGAAGCACTTCATGTAATGAGAGCACTGTTCTTCTATGCTATATGGCTTTTAAGTGGATCAATACTCAGAGAAATTACTTACGTAATATTACTTTAAATGTGCTGATTTATGAATAATATCAGTTTCAATTTCCCCTTTGTACTTATAGACATACTTCCAGCAATAATCTTGGAGAAACGCAAATAATCTGCTTCTAATTTTCTTCGTTCCACCTTTAATTTTGCTCAGATAATATTAGTGTGGTTTTATTTATTTTATTAATTTTCAAAAATCAGTATTTCTAGTCCTTTTGAGTTAGCTCAGTCTGGGCTTGGGCTATTGGCAAACTGGTGTAAAATGGTTTGGAAAGTTATTTCATTAGCTTCTAACGACAATATTTCTTCATCATTGAGAACGCTTTTTGTTTGTATTGCTCTTGCATCTTATAATCTGCAAAAGAAATTTGAAATATTAGGACCAGATGCTAGGAAAACCATGTGCAGATCTTTCCTTATGTAGAGCAACTTCCTTGCTGAGAAAGGTTCTGTTAATGCTAAAATCACTTTGGTGCACGTTAAAGTCAAGCTCTGTCACTGTGAACTCTTGAGTCCTGGCAATGCCACATGCAGTTAGTGTTAGTCAACGATGTCCCTGTAGGTGGAGGACAGACACCTTCAGAGAGTGGTGAGGTCCACCCGGAGCTTCAGCTCTGAGCACAGCTGTTCCTGTCTCCTTCCATTAGCTGGAAAGGGAACAGACCAGTATCTAGATCTCTAACCTTTAGAAAGCTGGGGTTAGGTGAGAGGAATGGCAGCCTCAGCGGCCTAACCCGTTACTGCAGACCTTGCCCCGCTGGGGTACAGGTATGGCCGGCAGTGCGGTGGTACCTCAGAGCAGCAGCTGCGAAAGTACTGACCTGAGCATTCGCACAGAAGGGGCAGGCGGTGATCGTAAGGGTGGCTCACTGCCGTGCACTGCGGCAGCCGTGGGCGCCCCAAACTGTCCTGACAGCAGCCCCTGTGCCAAGGTGTTAGAGCGTGGGAGGACGTGCACTTCCAGCGTGCACTGCCAGCGTGCACTGCCGGCAGCGTGTGTCCAGACTCTGGCTTGCTGGCTGAGCATGGGGCTGGTGTGATGGCAAAGAAGGGCTTGGGGTGAACACGGAAGGTGGGTGAAGGGACACAGCTGGGTCACAGTTAGCGATGCTGGGGAGAGAGCTGGGGAGACGGATTGTATATCGGCATAAGCGATCATAACCGGTGGGTGGTGAAGGAAAGACAGTGACACATTTTTTCCTGCACAGCCTGACGGAGAACCAGGAATTGCTGTTATCAGCACCCAAGCTACCTTCAAAGACAACTGAGCAAATTGAGTTTAAAATGCCCTGCTATAATATTTTCCCAGTGCTTCTCGCTCCCAGAGCACATATTAGGACCTAAGTTCATTTTCTCTCACTGAAAAATCCTGACACATATGGGATAAAGTACTGCTTACTAGGATTTCATTAAATAACTACGAATTCACTGTCGGAGCTGAAGTTATTATTCAAGAGTTGTATTCTCATGAAAAGGCTTTTCTGCCATCTTTAAATCTTCTTTTAATGATGTGTTTTTCATTCAGTCTGTTATAAGGAAATTACTTGAGTTGTCTCAATAAAAGTTTATGCAGTCTTTATTCTGTAACTAAAACGATGCACAAGAACAAATAATTCCGTAGATATATATCAAGCGTATGCAAACTCTACAGAATCATGTCTTTTGAAGCAAACCACTTAAAATCATATAGTGAGACATAAGTCTTATAAAAGAAACAGGTAAAATGAATTTAAAATACGCAGAATGAACTTAATTTGTGCTTGTTTGTGAACATTTATTACTAAGAGCTATTAAAACAGAATGAGTAGTATTTACCACCGGCTCACTCACTCTCCTCTTGCCACTTCCATCATTTTCTGTAATGGAGACAAATTTCTGAAAAATTATTACTGTTTTATAATGAGTTGTATACGTGCCCTGCAATAAAGCTCTGAGGAGATGGTCAGGGCTCCCTGCTGTGGAGGAAAATCTTCACACAAACTCAGAGTAATCCAGCCCAGGAAAGCCTGAGTACCAGATATTTTTCAGTGATTTAGAGGCCCAGGATTCACTTGTAATAGGCAAAGAAGAGACATTTTCAGTTTTTATTGCTTGATAGGACTTAACTTGTTTGGTTTAGCCCAATGTATAGCACAAACCATAATGCCTTACCAGATATGCTGCGTTAAAGCCTGGAGACTTTTGTTGTACTGAAGCATGAAAGTTCTCAGGAAATTAAACTGTGCACCAGACAGAAAATAGAAGAAACTTGAAGTGTCAGCAGTGCACAGGCCAGTGTAATAGCAAAGGAGCGGGTACCTGTGCCAGGCAGCAGCTTTCCTCTGCTCCCATTCCACAGGTGAGTAAGGGGCAGTCCAGCGTCTTCCTGCACTAGAAGTGCTTTTGAATTCTGGACCAAGTTGCAGCTGGAAATAGATGGGCATGCACGGCACCTACAGAGACCATGCGGTGCAGGCTCTCTGGCCATCCCTGCTGTAGCCCCTGTCTTGAAGGAGTCCTCAGCGGCCACATCAAACCGATTCTTGATCTACATGTGGCTCATGAGCAATGGATATGTCACTTCCAGCCTGAATAAGTCTCTCCAGCTGTCATAGGTACGTAGCTTGCCCCAAGACCTTGCCTGAATATTCCCAAAAAAGAGAACACCCTCCATCCCTGTGCACCCAGCACTGTCTGTCGTGCCTTTGTGGCCTCGGACATTTCTGTGACATTGGCTGTGCTGCATGCGTGGCCAGCTGCCCTGTGTGCCATCCCCATCCCTGCACCAGGTGGCGATTCAGACAGCTCTGCGTCTTTGTGGGTAAGGTGAACTTCATTCTCGGGTATGAATATCTTCCTCACAAAAAAGGATACGGAGACGGGAGTTTAATCTCGTTGTATTGAAAAATTAGGACAGGCATAGATGATCTGTTAGGTGCTACCAGGAGGTAAACAAATTAAAATGTAAGAGTAATGACTGTGTCAGACTTGCCTTGAGCCAACATGTGAGCAATAATTATACTCTCTGGTGAGCTGCTCTATGGACATGAGGACATGAGTAATTGTAATCCCCGATACACAAAAACGTGTATCTCCCATTATAATGAAGCACAGAAATAAATAAAAATAAAACGACTAGTACTAAATGTTCAGAATGTCACTTATATGCTCGGCTTTAGTCAGTCAGCTCAAGTTTTACGTAACAAGGAAGTCTGCATGGGGAAATCTGGCCTTATAAGTGGAGTTTGTGTGAAGAGTCATCATTAGAGATATTTGTTCAATACCGGAAAAGAAAATGGTTATTCAGTTCAAATATTTCATTAGGTAGTAATCAAAGTGAGAAGTTTGCAGACATACACTGCTTCTAAAGTTAAAATACAATTCTGGGCTCACATTTCTGTGGTAACTAGCTCAGTACCATTAAATAATTCAATATTCCAGCTCTATTTCATTAAAATCCTGAAGTAAGTATAAAATTATAAAATTCACATGACTAAATGTAGTTAGTTACTGTAGACTCCTCTTAGAGTCAGTGCAGATCTAGGGAGCAGCTCAGTTCATCCTAGAGCAGGTGTCTTTAAGTATACTGTAGATATGTGTATTTAATCAAAAGAATCTACCCTAGCAATATAAAAAGTTTAGACTTAGAAATCCGATCTCCTTGCGTTCAGATTTCATTAAAATAAATCTGATGCCAACTTTCTAGGTATCCACAAAATGTATGAAGCTTACCAAGCAAAAAGCTGCAGTGGAAACCCGTGCTGGCCACCCAACTGTCAAGACAAATTTGGAGATCAGTCAGTTTGGTTCAGTCTGATTTTTTTTTGTAGAGAAATTGACTACATGGCAATGATTCACATCTTTTCCAGCATTTCCACATTTCCTTACCTGAAAGAATATGGCACTGAAACATGTACGTGGTGGAAATCCTGGTTCCACTGAAGTCAAAGGGAACGTTTCCTTGATTTCAGAAATGCCGGGATTTCACCCAGGGACAAGGATGGTTGTGCCATGTCACCACATATCTGCACAGGGAATGAAGATAATCCCCCAAACTTCAAAACAAAACCAAACAACCCCTCTTTGTCTGGCGGATTCCTCATTTCACGTTCCATCAAGGCATCTGCAGGCAGTTCTGTCACAGGGAACAGGGTGTCCTGTGCTTGAAATGTGAACAAAGAAACGAGTGCTGGAGTTCAGCGATGACTCACATCTGGCAGCGCAAATTCCTGTCACTTCTGAGCGGCAC
The DNA here is from genome assembly GCF_000699105.1 of Pygoscelis adeliae. Classification (NCBI taxonomy): domain Eukaryota; kingdom Metazoa; phylum Chordata; class Aves; order Sphenisciformes; family Spheniscidae; genus Pygoscelis; species Pygoscelis adeliae. The sequence goes on from NW_008825615.1 coordinate 5,328,639, forward strand.
TTCCCTGCTCTGCTCCGCAGAAACATTTTAAATGATGTGGGAGATGTTTTATATGGAGAAGCAAAGCACTCTGTACGTGACTCACAAAGATCTCATTATTATTTTATCCCTTATTCAAATTGCTCTTTAGATCAAGATTGTATTAATACTCATAATTAATTTGGCCTTACATAATGGTTGTAATCCAAGTATCTCACAACACTTCTTGAGCATTATCTAATTAAGCTAGTCACAATATCTCTGTGATGTAGTCAAGGAATCTGTGTGGCTCATTTCATCCACTGCCAAGAAGCAGTCACCTCTGGGGTCAAGTAAGGCAGCTGTTCCATAATGCATAGCGGCATCGCGCCACGCTTTGGGAGAGGAAGTGAGGTATAGCATCCCTAATTGGAACTACAGGGGGATTAAGGGAGGAAAATGTAATTATCTGTAATTTCAGATTTAAAGGTGATAACTCATCTTTTCCTCTGAAGATTGTCAAAGGCTCTTTAATGCCCAGTTGTTTTTTTAGCTCATGGTACAGATGTCTCATAAAATACCACAGGTCCTCTGGTACCCTCTGGTCAGAGTCTGAGAGGAGTGCCTTACCGTGTCATGACTTCATGACCTATTTTACTTTGAAATTCTGTATCTACACATAGCATTTATTTACCCAAAGTAAATAGCTAGTGTGATTCTTTGATCGAAACCTGTAAGCAACTGCCAAT
>NW_008825615.1:5329389-5342342 GCF_000699105.1 Pygoscelis adeliae
TATTATCCCCACTGTACAGAAAGAAACTGAAGCACTGGGAAAATAAATGATCTTCCTCTACATACTGAGAAAGCCAGTGATTAAAAGGTCATCAAATCTTGTTTTCCAGGCCTATATTAGTTTGCTAAGCTCTCACTCATCCTTCTTTCTGCCTGTTAAAATATCCCTAACATTCAGTCTGTATGACAAACTCTTTCTGTATTTTTGATACCCTTGATTAAAATACAGCTCCAACACAGGTCTAAAATACTCTGCCTAACAGGAGAGCTTTCACATCTCCATTCTCATTTGTTCCTCTACTAAAACAAGTTTTAAATAAAGCAAGCTACTAACCCCACTGATGCAGAAGCTCCCCAAGTATCTTTTGGACAACTGCTCCCCAAAGCAGGAGTGCCCTGTTTGTGCCTACTGCTGCTTCAGCCCAGACCCATCCCTGTGGGGAAGCACAACAGGCACCAGTCACCCAGGCTGTTCAGGGCTTCACAGGCTGAGAGGCATGTGGGGGACAGGGCTTCGGGAGTCTGCCAGAGGGCCACAAATGACTTCACATGCAATTCCCTCTTCTCGGGAAGGGGCAGGAGGAGCAATCCCACGGACAGGATAGTCACTGAAAACAGGTCTAAAATTTTCACAGGTTCTTGCAGCCAGATCAGTCTGTAGTGATCTCCTGTAACCTCCTCTGTAGCATGGAAAACAGCAGATATCACTAAGGAATTTTTGCGTAAGATAAAAACCTGGTATTAATTTAGATTCTGAGAGACAAAGGATCTGCTGTGTCTCTAGGTAAAGTATTGGAATGGAAAATTACACTCACCACTGAATAGCAGAGACTTTACTGAATCTCTGGCCACTCAGTCTCAATTATAAGAAAACATGTCCCTTGTAGGTATTTATAAACAAGTTTGCTGAGACTGGGGAGGAGCCTGAGTAGCCCAGATATTTTTGCCAGGGCCTAGAAAAGCCAAGAGGGCCAGAAAATTCACCTTTCTCCATCCTGCTCGTAGTATAGCCATTTTTCAGACCTTGGCTTTCATGTGCGTATCTTTTTTTTCAGTTCCTCTGTAACAGAATGTGTATTCTTATGAAGCAAGAAAATGGAGAAAAATGATAAGGAACATGCTAAGGATTCCTGATGATTATTACATTTTGAGAAAGCACAGCCACTGCTGTAGCATCTGGAGGATACAGGTCTTAAAACACATAGAAAACTGTATAAAACCATCTATAAACCCAGTATTTTTACTATCTAGTAATGAAATAATCTGCAGTGACTTATACCATCCTCCATTTTATGTGAGAACTGATGTACATTATTATCGTCAAGGAAGCAGACAGCCAACATGACTATTCCCAAGAGGAAAACACCTTTGCAAGATGACCCTTTAAGTAGAGCTCCTATGAGGATGAAAATTCCAGTTCTTGGATGATTTCATTTCTCCCCAAATCTTGATGCTTTCAGATACTTTATGAAAGAACCATTCTAGAGAAAAAAAAATCCATCAAAGTTCATTTTTCCAGTTTTCTGATTATAAAATAATAATAATTTTGAAACAAAGTAATTCCTGAAGGGAAAAAATACAAAGAAATATTTCAGTCTGCAAAAGTATCGTAACAAAAAGTTCTGACATGCTCAATCTATCTCTGTGTTATTTGGGTTAAAATTAACACAGTTTCACATTTCACCAGAGCAGAACACCTGTCAGTTTTAATAGCTTTTGTTGTGTTAAGCAACTTCACTCACTTTAAATTAAAAAAAAGATACTATATATTTCAGGGAGAATTCTTTAAAAAGGAAGTTAAATTCTCTTTCCAATTACACCCAAAAATATCCACATCTCCTTCACAGTAGATAATAAATTCCCAATGACTGTATTAATCGTGTTCACTATGGTGTGCATCATGAACAGCTGTAGCTTCACAGTGGCTGCACTTGTATTTTCTTTGTAGAAAAATGCATGCCCTTTCTCCTCAAGAGAGAGGAAGAACATGTCTAGAGTCAGGTACTAATAGCTGAAAAATGCCGAGTTCATCGCATTGCAGGCCAGGGAAACACACATTAGGGGAGGGATGAAGTTAACTTCAGGGGGCTAAAAGTTAGAAAAGTCAAGGTTGAGCTCTTCATAGTGATGAGGGATGTGGGCTCCTAGGTGATTCATCTCACTCCAAATGAGGTACCTAATTACACAGCTTCCCTAAGTCAGGGAAAATAATTGCAAGTTGGAAATTCCTATTATTCTCTGCTGACACTAATGGGAGCAAAAGGTAACTAACTCACTCCTTGATAACTAACTTCGTCTAAATTTTGGTGAGATGATCCTACCCTAAGTGCCTGCAATTATTTTCAAATACTATTTTTAAACTGCTTATGGATGTTGATAACCATTCCTAAAACTGACAGGAAGCCATCCAGCCTGGGCAAGTGCCAGGGATTACATGCCTAAGGGTGATGCTAGAGCAGTGACATTAGCAGTACTAAGTGTGCTGCAACAGTGTATTATAAACTCATATTTCAGGTTCAATTATTCATACAAGATTGCATCTGGGTGAATGAATGAATGAATGAATGAATGAACAAATAGAATGTATGAATATTGCTATAACTGTACCTGCTGCTGTACATAAAGTAGATGAAACCTCAAAGCACAGTAGATATAATGAAACACAGTGCCATAACCAAAGCAGAATGACCAGATGTCTTGGCTTGGCACAGATTTGTGAATACTTTGCTATATGCAGAGCATATGAGACCTTTGATCTTATTTGCATGAATTTATATAAGAAGTGAAAGTATTATTTAGAACCAGGTTTAGGTTTTAAATGTGTGTGTGCTAGTGCAAAAATCTAGCTGAAGCAATCAGTTGTTAGAAATGTTAAACGAAAGTATTGCTGTATGTCATTGCTCTGTTAGGATTTAGAGGCACTTAGGGGGAAAAGTGTAGACAACCAGCTGCACTGATACAGAGGGACTGAACTCTCCTCTTAATGATATTGACATATGGCTGGCAGAATAGCAGAAATACCTAAATTAAAAGTTAATTTTGCTATCTCCACGTTGTGCAGCAGTCTGACATATTCTAAGTTGCCTTCAGTGGGACTGCACAGATGTTACAGAGGAGACAGTAAGCCAGTTCTCATAACTTTACAGCATATGTTTTTCTGTACTGCTCAGATCTGCTTGGCTTTACTAGCCAAATTCAAAATGTATTAAATGTCAGTGATTTCTCTCTAGTTGTAACCACTTACTCCACAGCAAAATTGGATCACTGGTAGAAAGGGAAAAAAACAGGTGATGGGGGAATATAAACAAGAGAAAAACAATGGAGATTCTCCTAGAAAAATGTTCAAGAGAGTTATTTGCACTGAAACAATGAAGGGCATCTCAAATGCTAAACAGTTCAACATCCTACCCGATAAACCATACTTAACTGACTATACAAATTAAGACCATTATAAATAAATTCAGCCCCCACCCCCATACAGCATTAATCAAATATAGAATCAAGACAGACGGAACCCCGTACAAAAGGAAACAGCTCGTTTGTCAGTCCTACTCAGTCAACTAGGAGAACAGATGGCCCTTAATAGCATGCCCTGAAACATCGAATTACACGAGAAACTTCGTATAGTTTTTCTGGACTTTTAATTGGTCCCCCAACCATGTGTGAAGAGAGCCAAATGTTTTAATAGATTAAATAATAAATATCAAGATAGACTGTGTTACATCATGTACAAGACCTTGCTGGGTTATTGTTAATGTGGATTTAAAAAAAATGGCAGTGCAGGGAGGGATTCAACCCTGCGACTCCAGACTGTCATGCAGGCAAGCTATACTCATTTCTTTGGAAGTCTTCCTCATAACAAGTTGGGTACCTTGCCATCCCACAAAATAGAAACAACAAGATGTGTATGGTAGCAGATTTAGGGTCACTAAGAATTTAGCCTACATAAATGACATGAGAGGAGCAATGGCTGGTAACTATAGCAACCAATAAAACCCTAAGAGGAGAGGGGAAGGGACGTTACACATCAGCATGCCGAACTGAAATGTAACAATATAACTAAAGGATTAACAATATATTGTGAAGTTCTAATCGACTGAAATAATAAAATGTTTTATTTATATTATTAAAAGAATTAATGTGTATTTAATGACTGAGATATAAAGTACCTAAACAGTAGCAAAACAACATATAATCAAGTTCACAAACTCTTGTTAACAAACAACAGACACAGACACTAAGCATTAAGTGACGCAAGAAAAAATCAGCAACAGCAAATATGTTTTCCAGTGCACACTGAATTCAGAAACTTATCTAGAGATATAGCATCTGTACCTCTATTGCCCAAAACCTTGTATAATGTTTCCCTCTAGTAATACAGGCCATAGGAAAGCATCGGAGTTCTGCTATTTTGGTCAATCACATAATTTAATTCAGGTTGAGATCATGCTGTTTAACCACATTAAATTCTGTGCTGCAATTAGAAAAGCTGTTCCAAAACATTGTTGCTCTGATGCTTAGAAATCCTCTTTTCAGGATAAATTTATTAATGGACAGTTTATACCCATTTGTTCTTGTGCCAGCAGTGGCTAGTAATTCAAATAGCTTTTCTCTGGTGTATTAACATGCAGTATTACAGACACGCAACATTTTGTTAGGCTGTGAAAGCCAAGTTCCTCTCAGAAGGCAGAATCATAGAATGGTTTGGGTTGGAAGGGACCTTTAAAGGTCATCTAGTCCAACCCCCCTGCAATGAGCGGGGACATCTTCAACTAGATCATGTTGCTCAGAGCCCCCTCCAACCTGACCTGGAATGTTTCCAGGGATGGGGCATCCACCACCTCTCTTGGCAACCTGTGCCAGTGTTTCACCACCCTCAGCGGAAAAAAATTCTTCCTTAGATCTAGTCCGTATCTACCCTTTTTTAGTTTAAAACGGTTACCCCTTGTCCTATCGCAACAGGCCCTGCTAAAAAGTCTCTCTCCATCTTTCTTACAAGCCCCCTTTAAGTACTGATAGGCTGCAGTAAGGTGTCCCTGGAGCCTTCTCTTCTCCAGGCTGAACAACCCCAACTCTCTCAGCCTTTCCTCATAGGAGAGGTGTTCCAGCCCTCTGATCATTTGATAACCTTTCTTTCCCCTAATTATCTTAGAAGTCTTTCTCTGCTTTTCAGCATGTTTAATTCACTTCTGTGACCAACTATAATTGTACATTACACTCCAGGTAAACTCTTGCTAGAGTATGTTTAGCACTTCCCTATCCTTGAGGATATATTTTCTTTTTATATGGCTGCATCACATCAGTCTATCACAGAATCGCTACCAGCTAACAATGGTTTTTTTTGGTCTATTGTTCCAACAGGTGAGCTAATTTACTGCAGAGACTCTAGAAACTTAATCCTTGGCCTTGTGTTTTGTGCTACGAATGTTGTCCCATTTCTATTAACTCAACCATCAACTCAACTCATCATGGTGCAGAAATCTATATCCCAGTTATGGTTGTTATTCTATTATGCTTGTTATTCCTGTACATGTGGCTATGTAGTAATAACTGAGCCTTATAATTATTTTTTATACATGTCCTCCAGCATATACCTGGAAAATTGTAATCCCAGTAATAAGAATTTACTAGAACTATAGAGATCTCTATTCACCTGTCTTCAGGATCTGTGGCAGTACTTCAAGGACTGCCTCCGTGAAATCTCTTTTGTAATCCTTCCAGAACACAACTGACCAAAATCCTTTCTGTTTTCATCCATCTAACCTTTATTTCACTGCCGGTTACTACCACGGTGATTCTCAGCCCCACCAATTTAATCTCATCTTTCCTGGACAGCACACATCTATTTTCCACTGATGTTTGTACTTTCATTATGCTTCTTGTTGCTGTGTAGGAAAGAATCAGGTGATTTAAAAAGATCCAGACTGATCAGCAGTATTTTACACATATTTCCAAGAATGCAGAGGGATACAAGAAATGAAAGACAACGGGCGATCATGGCCAGAAGGTCTATTGTGCTGGATCTGAAAGCAAATTCTGTTCTGCACAGGTGCAAAGTGTTACAGAGGTGAAATAACCACATAGAAGATATAATGCCTAAAATGATAGTGCTTCCCCTTTTGGTTTGAATAGTTAGCCAGTATGACACACCTTGTTAGCTATTGTTGCCATCTCCTTATCTCTGTTTGCAGGGGAATCTGGTTGAATCTCTGTTTTCGGTGGTCCATAAAGGTTTTCTTTTTTCCTCTTAAACAGAGTAAAAATCTTACGAAGCGAGAAAATTTACAGTGCTAGGCCTATTACCAGCCAGCAGTTAACCCAAGAGCTCCCTCTCTGGGTAGTACTACAGATGTTTTCTGAACCACCTGTGGTGGTTTGTCCCTGAGGTTCCTAGTGCTCATTGCCCAACACTGGGACTCTCTATAAAGTCCACTCCCTGCCCCTTCATGCAGATCCTAGTTGCTACCTGTATATGGACTGTAACTTTGCAAAAAGCCTGGCTTTCAGGCACTGCCCCCTCATGCCCATTTCAGGCACTTCTACCATGAAAAAGCTAAATTGCATCTGATGAGGTTGCCAGACCCCACTCCCCCACCCCTCCCTAGGGATTTTGTCCAGCTGCAGTTCTGCAATGTGTACCCAAGCCCTGAGTAGATAAGATGGTTATGTCTATACCAGTAAACGTACCAGTCCCAACAAGGTCTACTCACTGATCCCCAGGCCAGCTGGCTTTGACTGGCTGTGCCCATACTGTTCATTTTTGTCAGCCTCCAAAACAGGGTGGGCCATTTCCAAACTGCGTGTTGTGAATGGACCCTGGCATAGGCCAGCCTGGGCTGTGGAGCTGCTCAGGAGGGTACTAGTTTGCTCAGATCAAAATGTGCCAGGGACTGGTTTCACAATTCAACTGTGCATACTTTTGATCACATCAGTTTAAATTATCATTGAAGACAGCCACAATGATGGTCATACTCTTACATTTCAGTTACAGCACCCATATGCATGTATTTTCCTTTGTGCTCCTGAGAATTACCCCTTCTCAGGGTTGGATATTAGAAGTAGTGCCAAAACCTTTATTTGCAGCTATCAGAAGGTCTGGGAGTTCAAGAACTTCTAAGATTATAGCTCCTGAAGTACAGACATTTATGCCTAGCAATTAGCATTTTTGTGTCCCCAGATCTCGCCTTTCACTGGCATACAGGCAACCTGCTTGTAGTGCAGAGGCCTGTGGGGTCTACCCTTTTGTGTAATGATTTCCAGAGCCTGGAAAAGTTCCCTTGTACTTCAAAAAATCTACAGAGAAGTACAACAAAGATGTAGCCTCGTTTAAAAGTGTAAAGAGCTAAAAAGTAACTTCTCTACTCTCTAAGTATCATGACAACTGCACTGCTAGAGGCAGAGCTGCATTATTGGAAGTCTTCCAGGGTGGAAAAATAGGATAAGAAATAGGATAAGAGAAGTAGCATTAGAGAACCACAAAGCCCCATATTACTCACAGGATGCTTTCTCTGCAAGATGTCCAAAGGAAAGAAGATTGCTGAAGTGATGGCAAAAGGGGGAGGTAGAGGAAAGCTGAGCTTGGGGGAAAGAAAACTAGTATCAGCAATCCCAGGAGCTTCAAAATACTTAGATATATTGTCCAAGTTGTCCTGTTCTTATGCTGAAGGGAGAGTTAGTCCATGGGAATTCAAATAAGGAAATTTTGAAGCTGTCAGAAAGGGCCACAAGAAAGCAAATTATAGATAAGAAAAGAAGAAAGTTATTTGGAAATACTATTTTGCATGATAATGGACAAGCCAAATAACATTCTGGATGAAATCACCTTACACAAATAGAGAAGGTGAAACACAACAGCCCTATAATTGAATACAGTCCTAACCAAGATGCGTACTTCTGATAAGTATTCAGCACACAGGATTGCAAGTTCACGAAAAAAAAACAAGAGAAAGCACATCCCAGAGACACCTACATGTGTCATCACTGTTTAACCAATTAAGCAGATGAATAAATCAAGTGAAGATTAAGTATATTAAAATTCTTAGCATTAGATTAGAAAAAGAACAGAAAAAAACTTGTTTGCAAGTGAAGAGATCTTTTCCATTGGAATAAGAAATATGAAGGAGCCTTCTTTGTGAAAATGTGAAAACAGTTCTTAACTAGCAATACATAGCGTAGTTCTGCAGGTAGTTATTCTGCATTTAAACTAGATGTATGCAGCAGTTAGGAGTTGCTATCAAAACAGGATAAGCCATCTGAGTAGTGTGACAATTTGTTTGCTGTTTCCTATCTAGTTGTGTATTTGCTTTACTGTTTTTTAGTTTTCATTCCATATCTCCACAACTCTCGCCTTCTTCAAAATAAAAATAGGTAGATTGAGGCAGAGGTATTGTTTGCTAGGTGCTTATTACAGTGTGGCTGTTAAACAAACTGATTAGGGTTTCAGAAACTATAACACAACTAATCTAGATCAAGGCACAAGGTCACATAGCCAAATTAAGCCTGGTTTCCTGTGGTTTTCAATGGTTACCTCTGGGCTTTCCAATTAGACTAGACAAGGAATCCAGTTATTGCAAGCCTGTCGCATTACAGATAGATATTTCTTTAATTGAAGTAACTGTCTACTGAAAGGCACTTCAAGCATTAGAATAGTTTCCAGACCTTCACATTCTGAAAGATACCATTTCTTCTCTATAGAAAGATTGAAAATATATTATTTCGGTCTGAGATCTTGGTAACAGAGGTTCCAAGAAAATAGTTTTATATGCAATAAATTGGACTCTAGCATAACTTGATATTGTGAAAGCAGAAGGTAACATAAAAAATCTAAAGTCAAATTGTCAACACATTGAAACAAAGGGTTACAGCAAAAGATTTTTTAATTATTTGTCTGCATTTCTTCAGGTTTAAGTGGAGTTATTGTGGGCAACATAGTATTCACAACATTTTATACACAAATAATAATGTAATTATGTAGTGATTATAGAGTTCTAGACACTTAGAATGGAAAATACCACAAATACTGTGACTACTTGACATAATATAGTGTAAAAATGCATTATTTAATAGCTTCAGAATATTCACTCATGGCCATGGAACAGTTATGAAATCCTCTGCTCTGGGCTTAGGATGGAGATAGATAGATATATATACATATGTATGTCTGTGTATGTACACACACACACAGAGTTATAACTGTTATATAACTGTTATAACTCTGTGTGTGAATGAGGACATCGGATGTTCTTTGGGATGTTCTCATTTACCTTTTAATCAGAAGTAAACAGTAACACATGAGTCCTGTAACCTCTTACAGAAATTACTAGTGTTTGAAGAAAACTGTAAACACACATAATAAAAACGTGGTGTAAAAGTAATGAAATTGTCAACTAGAAAATATGTTTGGACATGATAGAATTTCACTGTAATTATGGAAGCAAAAGAAAATTAGTATAGAAGTAAAACAGAGTCCTAAAGGGAAAGACATACTATTGCACAATTTCAATATTCAATTTTTTAAAAAAGAAAGGTGGAAAGAAAATAAACAGGAAAAGATTTAATCTAAGATTTTCCTGTATATTCTTCATTATAAATTCAAATTTTCTTTTTTTAAAAAAAATGAATACCAAAAATATTCCCTTGTACTTAGATTAGGAACCTGTTAACATCCCAGACATAGCCGTCTTAAGTATTTGACCCTGGTTAAAACTGGAGAAACACGGATTATAAATCATCTCATCTGCCTTGCCAAAATGAGTATGACCTTTAGTTCACTTTGAATCAATTCAGACTGAAGAATTAGGATCTCAACCTGCAAATAAATAAACAAGCAACAAAATGTGATGACCCAAGATTATTTGCGCCTTTCCCACAGTACCAAGGAGCCTTTTCGGATGACCCTGCCCAGCTCTCAAGAGTGGTATTTGTGGTAAGTGGAAACGATCATATAAAGCTAGCGGGAGAGAAAGGAAATGCTGTGAAGGAGGAGATAAGGAGAGAGCACCAACAGGGAAACAGGGAGCCAGAATCCAAAATTAGCACGCTTTTTCCAGGAATTGAAGTAGGTCTCTAGCTACAGAAGGGTACTCAAAATAATAGCGTAGTATTGAACGGTGAGGTCTCCGTTAGATACGTAAGAGCAGACCCATGTTCATAACTTAGTACTTTACTATTACAATGAGACAGGAAAAAAAAAAAAACATTTCTGTAAGTCAAAACCACTTTCTTAGGATGTTTGGAGATTTTTCCCAAGTTTCTGGATGATCTAAGTCCAAATCGGGAAAGCAGCCTGTGGGAAAAGACATAAATCAGTCCCGACCATAGTGCCCCATAGTGCCAGGTTAAAAAAATATACAGACTATTAAGTAACTTGAGAGTTTTCTTCCTTGGGAATTTCGTGCTTAAATTAAGCCCAGTATTTTTATAAATGACATGCAGAGTTGATTGGGAATTTTTCAAAATTAAAAACCAACCGAACGACAACCTCCAAACTCAAAAGCAGAGGTTGAAATATTTAATCTTGCCACTGGGAGATGAAATATTTAGTTTGGGGCTGGGTTACACAGCACTGAGATGGTTAGGTTTCATAAGTTGAGTTAAGATAGGGTGGAGGCACAAAGACCAGCTCAAAATCCAGAGTGAATTGGAGGAAGGTGAAACTAAAGGCTTTGGTTAAGCTTACAGTGAACCCAATATCTGGAAATGTCAAGAAGTGTTGTTTAGCTTAGAATGGCAAAACAAAACAAAAGAATGGGATGCCGTGAAATTTTACTGCTGTGTAAAAAAAGTGTCAGTATTTCTTTTGTCTGACACAGCACAGATTTTGCAACCCTGGCATTTTCACACTATGTAAGTATTAATTTGCAGCCAATTTTGATAAATTCAAATGCTGCATGCTGTTAAGCAAAGGATGTGTGTGCAATGGTGTGAGAGAAGAGCCAGGGAAAGCTCTGAGATGCATATCTTGACCCTTGCCTTGGGGTGGAGACTAGAAGACCAAAAAGCTCTTTCAACTCAAAACCAGCTTTTATTAAAATAGAAACCAAAATAATTAACCTTTTAAAGAGAGAAAACTTAAGAGTGACTAAATAAGACAGAACAGAAATAAAATTGTATATAAACAAATCTCTCCATCCATCATATGCTTACAGGCAAGTTCTTGCTTCTCTGCTTGGTTACTGTGATCACAGTAGGTTTTGATTTGCAGCCAGCTCCCTCTGATACCTAAAAAGTTTCTCTCTGCCACTGTGAGGGTTGAGTTATGGGTGAGTCAGGTCCCTGCTCCTTTCAGTACTATCTCCATGGGCTACAGCTCCTGCCTTCTTGTCATGATTCTCTCACCCACAGACACTTTTTCCTCCCCTGGGGCCGGTGACCATTTCCCAGCCCTCTGGAGGCACCACCTGAGCCCACCACTCTGCTGAAAGGCACATCATATTACAGGCAATCTGAGAACAAACTGTCCAGCACATGTGCCACAATCTGTTTTATTTAGTTTTAGAATCTGGTGTTTGGACCACAGAGCTGTACTGTTTGGCAAGATGACAGCTTCCTGATTTAGTGAGTAGAAAAGTATCATTTATTTGACTATATGAAAGGAATGTTGTTTCCTCTTTGTGAATTCATTGCCAATATTAATTAGCTTTTTCTCTGTATGAGGTTTTTTTCTCTAAGAAACTCTTCTGATAAAGTCAGAATTTTAAAGGCTTTAAGCTGTGTTCAAAGTATTTAACAGCTTTTACATCAGCATGATAAATTCTGACTTTTTAGTGGGTATCATTTTTATAGCAGCAAATTAAGGAAAAAGTTTAAGAGCTGTCACCTCCAAAGGAGAAACAATTTCAGTTTTATTCAAAATAGCACAAAGAAAATTGCCTGAATCAAGAAAAATAATGTAGATGTATACTGATGATCATACTGGGAGCTTGGAGGTAATGAGAGCAATGATGAGCACCAGTATTCTGCTCGTGGAAGGAGGCACTGAACAAAAGACTCAAAGACAGAGAGGTCTCCCTGAAGTAAAAACTCACCACATGCGACAGGCAGGAAGTTGATCTCCAGGTACCCAGCCCCCTGATCTGGAAGACAGGGACAGGGAGCAGAATGAAGCCCCCATAATCCAAGGGGAAATGGTTAGTGACCTGCTGTACCACTTAGACACACACAAGTCTATGGAGCCAGACAGGATGCACCCAAGGGTACTGAAGGAGCTGGCGGAAGTGCTCACAAAGCCACCTTCCATCATTTATCAGCAGTCCTGGCTAACTGGGGAGGTCCCAGTTGACTGGAGGTTAGCAAATGTGATGCCCATCTACAAGAAGGGCCGGAAGGAGGATCCAGAGAACTACAGGCCTGTCAGTCTGACCTTGGTGCTGGGGAAGGTTATGGAGCAGATCATCTTGAGTGCCATCACATGGCACGTACAGGACAACCAGGTGATCAGGCCCAGTCAGCATGGGTTAATGAAGGGCAGGTCCTACTTGACCAACCTGATCTCCTTCTATGACCAGGTGACCCGCTTAGTGGATGAGGGAAAGGCTGTGAATAGTGTCTAGCTAGACTTTAGTAAAGTCTTTGACACCATTTCCCACAGCATTCTCCTGGAGAAACTGGCTGCTCATGGCTTGGACGGGTGTACTCTTCACGGGGTAAAAAATTGGCTGGATGGCCAGGCCCAAAGAGTTGTGGGGATGGAGTTAAATCCAGTTGGCGGCTGGTCACAAGTGGTGTTTCCCAGGACTCAGTACTGGGGACAGTTCTGTTCAATATCTTTATCAGTGGTCTGGATGAGGGGATCGAGTGCACCCTCAGTAAGTTTCCAGATGACACCAAGTTGGGCGGGAGTGTTGATCTGCTGGAGGGTAGGAAGGCTCTGCAGAGGGATCTGGACAGGCTGGATCGATTGGCCAAGGCCAACTGTATGAGATTCAACAAGGCCAAGTGCCGGGTCCTGCACTT
>NW_008825615.1:5343747-5385703 GCF_000699105.1 Pygoscelis adeliae
ATGGTTTAGTGGTGGACTTGGCAGTGCTAGGTTAATGGTTGGACTTGATGATCTTAAAGGTCCTTTCCAACCTAAATGATTCTATGATTCTATGACCATGATTTGTAACAAATTGGTTATTTCACTGTTTTTGGAGTCATTCAAAAAGAAAATGTTGTGTAGCAAGTCCAAGTAATTAAAAGATATATAAAATGGACATATGGTGCTAAAACCTCAAGATAAGTATAGATAAGAGATCCAGGAAGAAAATATTGAAAAAAATAATTGAAAAAGAGCTATCAGTACAACCATCTGGTTAAAAGCATTAGTCATGTTTAGACTACATCCTGTATTGGACTACATCCAGCTAACCTATGCTCTAGAGAGAAAACAAGGCAAGCATGTTGTAATTGAGTAAAATGGCACATGGGGATAGATTAGAGAAGCTTCCACTTTTGTTGCACCTAATCCTGTCAAGAGATCCACGATGACAATAACATTAATAAACAAGTAGCAGTCTTAACTTACTAAAAGTCATGTTCTTTACTGGATTTTCTTCTAGTGGCCTTCCATCATGAAAATCTGTTTTTCTTCAGGAAGTCTTCTGAATAAATGAAATATTTATTCAGAGCAGTACTCTGTCAGAATAAAAAACGAAAGTTGATTTAAATTGTCTTTGTATACACACAGAAAATGTCTACACATTCAAGAGGAAAGGATTTCATTAATAAAAGAGGGAAATGAAGCCACAGATTTAAAAAAAAATCTGTATAATCAGTTAAAACATCAAAATCCTTAAATTGGTATAGAAATTTTATTCTCTCTTTGACTCCCTGTTTTAATAATTTTAAAGCCAGAAGGTTCCCTTTAGGCTTTCTAGCATTAACATATCACCCCAGGCTTTATGCAAGACCCTGATGTTTCTGTGGGTGGTGTCAAACCCAAAATACATCCACATTCCTGGCTGCTTCTGAACCTGGACTTGCCATCTGCATCTGACATTTGCCTATGCCTTTATGGCACATCTACTCAATGCATTGTATTGCCATACAAAGATCACCAGGCACTTCTGAATACCAGTGTAAATCAGAGGAGCTCGTTCAGACCCTGTGATCAGCCACATTGGTGCTTTTTCAGAAGGACTAATTCATGAGAGTGGAGCGGCCACTGTGCTTCTTACAGACTAAGCTCAGGTATCTGTGTGTAGCACTGCACTGGACAATGTAGATGTATTGTTTACTTTCCACAGTCAATGGGGAGAGATAGATGCTTCCCAAAGGCAATGCACATTATCTGTCTTCATGCTTATCTCAAGATGGGTTGAATCACCCTCTCAAAGACTGTGCTTCAGTCTGGGTCCTCCAGGACCTTTCCAAAGCTTAGGAAAGCTTATCCCATTTGTAAGGAAGGGAAATGATGTGCAGAAAATTATTCATTGCTTAGAATGAGTTGGAGTAGAGCTCTTTGTAATAAGATGCTCTGGCAGTTCAAAATGGGAAAAAATGGTAATTGGACAGGAACACAGCAGAGACCTATAGAGATCAGCATACTGGGGAGACACATTTTGACCAGTTACACAAGGAATATGGACAATTGTTACCCCTTGTAAAATGACATAGGATTCTAGAGGTAAACTGAAGGAAGAGTGTGATCTAATGTTTTAATTTGCTACTTAACAACTTGATTTTTATTTAATCTGACAACCCATTCTATTAGTCTTTAAGACTGTTCAAACCAATGGCTTATAATCATTAATGAAACTGTTTAAATGAATAAATATGTCAAAGTACTTTAATGCCAAGTCAACACTAAAGCATAAAAAGCCATTGTTTTATAGGGTGTTTGATATATGGCAGTGTGCTTTAACACGTTCTCCGATAAATGAAGAAAAATGAGAGGCCCATGTAACAATTGAGGGGTCCCGAAGAAAATCTCACCTAAATGTCAGAAGTATTTTTCTACCAAACAAGATTGCTGTAACTGAAAACATCAGTAGTACTGAGATCTCCCATATGGATATCTTGTTCTAAAAGATCAGCATAACACCATGTGGCCTCCCTTCTAAAGACTGCACAAATGACTTACAGCGGGGAAGCTTATCCTCTGAATGCGGTAAGTTTCCACAATACCTACATCTTTTGCTATTGAGAAATAAATCAAAAGCATTAAATTTTCAAAGGCATTTATTCTTATTCAAATACAATGCTGATGTCTGATAAATATATATTTTTATTAGAATAATTCTAATCTCTTGAATTTGTACTTTGTGAATTGGTTATGGAGATAATTACAACCATAACTGTATGTCCTCTAAAGCCTCATGACCATAGGGCTCATGACCCCTCAGAGAGGGTGAGTATGCTAGAAGGGAGATCATGTCTTCTTACCTACTTAGCAGACTTTCAAAATGCCAGGAAAATACTTTATAGGAGAAGGAAAATTAATTGATATTTATTTAGGTTTTGAAACTGCCTTTGACGAAATCCCTCACATCGAACACATAAAGAAATTCAGCAGATCAAGGTGAGAGACAATTTGTTGCCATAGACTAGAAACTGGCTAAGAGTCAAAAAAAGGTGACTGCTGAGGTACAGCAAATATATTCATAAGGTTTGTGCAGTTATACATGTGTAGCAGTGTTCTGGGGGGGTGATAAACAGCAAGATAGCAAAATTATGTTGGTCAAGCAAACCCAGGCAAAACTAGAAAGACTAACGTGGAAATAGGCAGTGTCGTGAGGTGACAATATGAAATTCAGTGCTACAATAAATCTGGATGCAGTCCTAAATTACTAATCACAGCTCTCTAAGGATCACTGCTCAACAGAGATGAAAATCAGAAAGTAAATATTAGGCTACAAAGGCTGGTGTGAAGAATAAAAAGAAAAAGGTCATAAACCCATTTATAAATCAGAATACATCTGCTGTGCTAGGAATACTGTCCTCAGGTTAGCTTATCTCAAAATATAGTCTTTCTAATGGGGCAGATGGGAGTAATAAGAAAGATTAGGAAGAGACTGAAAAGTCTGTACTAAGATGAGAACTGGAACTCTGTGCTTTACGGAGATCTCCTAACCTACCTTGTCTTATCCAAGTGAAGACTGGTGGCAAGGAAGATGAAAGGAATTTAATCTTACAAATAAGTGTGCGTCTCCCCTTCACACTTCTGACACAGATTTTGGAGGAGGAGGAGGAATATGCTTTTTAAACAAGGAAAACAATGTGAGGATCTATAAATATTAAATCCAGGCTCATAAGCAAATCAGAATTTTTTGATATAGAAGGTGGCATTTTTCCTTCTGAAGAACACTTAATCATTATCCATATAGTAGTAAGCACCATGCAGAAGCAGCATCAAGTGCAAAATACGATGAGTCGCCATTAGGAATTGCTTATGAAGTAGCTGCCTATTTGGGAAATTCCCTGAAGGTGAAGAGGGTGAAGAAACCAAACTTGGACCATGCAGAAGTATCGTGGCAGGGACCCACAGATAGTAATGAAAGGTTGCACTCTGCCACTTTTACACAGAGCTGATCTTGTGTATTTTGGCTAGATCTTGTCCCCCCCAATGAACTTCCTAATACTGGCATACACACTATTTCCTGCCCCTAGGTCATGTCTCTGCCAGCATCCCGTAGAGAATGTGACTAGCTGACAAACTCTTGAAGAAATGTATAGGGCTGATTTCCTTTTTAATCTCTCTCCCTAAAACCTGCTGCTATCTTCCAATCCACTCCAGTTTAGTTTATTCTCACACTTGTCCATTAAAAAAAACCCTCAATGTTTATTTCATTCAACCCCTTCTTGCTTGTTCCCTGCCCAGCTAGCACAAAGGTCAGGATGAGGTGAGGTCTTGTTATACAGATGGTTATATTCCTTGCATGAGGGGGAATCAATCAAATGCAAGAGATCTCGGGGAAGGCAGGTGGGGTTAAAGTCCCTACCCTGATGTCATGAGCTGGAAAGGCACACCAATGGCTGAAAATTTCTTTGGTTGCTATGGTATGATATCCTGACGCCTAACTCTTCAATTTAGGAGGAACAAATCAAGACTTTAGTCCTTATTTTCTGACCCAAGCATCATATAATTATTCAGTGGAAAATGAAGCTTCCCCTAAAAACAAACTCCGCTGCATTTGTGAAGAGCTTTGGGATCATTCTAAACTAAAGCTGCTTACACAGATCTTGTTCAGTTTACACTAATTTTATAGTGCAAGGAAAGTCAAATGAAACACATTCTTTTTCCCAGACAAAATTTCCCAGCCTTCCCTCTCTCCATTTCCACTATTTCTACTTTAATTTTCAAATAGTTAAAACAGCCTCCCCTTTTTCAGAAGAACAGTTCTCCTGCCCAGCCTGAGTACTCAGATTCCGGTTACAAAATTAACTGGGAAGAGGATGGCGTAAATGACATGGAAAATATAGTAAGTGCATTAATGCTAGGACTGGCTAGAAAACTAGTGACATCTTTATGCTACATCCCTTCTGTGCTTCATTTTCCACTGCTGCGTTCTGCTGCTAACCTTTGTCCTGTGCTGCTCAGAAAGTGCCCATATTATCTGAGCAAGGCTCCGAGTCTTAATAATTTAGCTTATTGGTTTGAGCTGGCACAAAATGTGGCAGAACTGAATGGCAGAAATAAGACCAAAATAGATTTGATGGAATTAATGGAGCACTTGTGGGCAGAAGTTGGCTTAACGCATTAAAGATTTTTTTCCTAGCTTGACAGTGAAATGCAGGACTGTATCTACAGGGGATGGAGTTAACAGGGACTGATAAATCAGTGTAATGCAATAGCTAAAACCACAGCTACATGGGAAAGAGCCCAGAGAGAGCCAGGGCTGTATAACACTTGAGCAGTGCTGCTGGAGGTGCTCTGCTTAGGGAGGGTGATGAAACGGGCAAAGGCAAGTGTGCCCATAAGGAGCCATTTGCTGCAAGCCACTAAAAACATGCTTTTATTCCCACTGGAGCATGGGACAGAACAGGACTGAGCTATCCATTCCCTGTCCCTTGGATCGACTGCCCCATAGGTGTGGTGTATGCAGCATTTGCCTTTCTGTGAGCCACAGCCGCAAGAGACATGGGGACAAGGGTGATCTGCGGGCTTCTGAAGCTCCCGGGTGGAATCAGTGATCTCAGGTGTTGTATGGCCCCATGCAAATATGGGGAAGGCCTCCAGATCTGTCAGATTTTGCTCACGATCAAGGCAGGAGCAATACATGACTCCGTTCTCTTTGGGAAAAAATTTTTTGAGAGGAAGAGGGCTGACTTCATTTCTGAGAGAAGTGCCAGGTTGCCTTGTGGGAACTCCTAAAGACAAGGTTGCCCTGCCTGAGTACAGCTTGATGTCCAGGTTGCAAGTTCATCCAAATAAAAACAAAACACTTCAGTTCTTTTATAGTTTTATAAGTGAACCTGTACCACATGCAGATAACCCTGCAGAGAGATTTCCCTCTTACCTTCTTCCCCTGGGTGGCAGAAGCAAGAAATAGTATTTCTAACTTTAAGGAGATGCAATATGTTTCACTAGTTTGAACTGTGACTCCCTGAGCTGCAGCTCCAGGATGGCGAGTACCCAGCCTCCAACTTCTGGGTGACTCTGTGCAGCTTTGGAGCAATACCAAAGAGGCTCAGGGACGTTTTTTCAGGGAACAGTGAAATCCTCCTGCATGCGAGCAGTGAGCTAAGAGAAGAAAGGTGGGCTTTGAAGGAGGGATTTACCCCTTCATAAATCATGCTTTCAGCATCTTTTATTCATCATAACTGTCAAAGTAAAAAGGAAAGAGAATCATAATAATCTGGCCTTCAGACTGAGAATCTTGAACAAATTCACCTTGGTAAAATACCCCATCCATGCTGTGGCACAACACATCAGCAGGCTGGCTGGACGGTCTGGCCAGTATGGCTGAACAGGCAGTTTGAAACCCAGAACATCAAGTCCCCTCTGTTTTGCTGCTCTTGAGTACCCTTGTCTTATTTTCCTCACTAAGCAACAGTTATGCAGGTCTGACTAAACACCATGGAAACTATTTTCCTGAGGTTTCCCCCGGTGTTTGGAACAGTTTGCTGTACAACACGCTATCTCTAATTGCTGGCAAGTAAAATTACTTCCAGCAACAAAAAAAAAAACCCCTGAATCAAATTTGAGAGTGTAATTAAAAGAGTCAGAATACTCAAGAGAAAGCCTTGCTTTTTATTTTTATTTTCAGTGGAGATAGCAAGTAGGGAGGAGATTCTCCTATCTATTTTAATTATGACATAATGTTAGAAATGAGACCTTAAAGGATGCTGCTGGGGAAAAAAAAAAAAGGGCAGATTTAGAAAGTAAAGACTTTTTGTTAGCAGAAACCAAAACTACAAAATGCAAAACTTCCACTATAGAAAAGCTGGACTGATGGAGTGATGATACCTGGAGGAAGCAATGGTTTAATTGCTTCATTTTGATAATGAAGGTAGATCTTTCATATTTACCTATTCATACTGAGAAAATATTGTCCATCAAAAGCTGCAATTTCATGTAGATCAAAACATGGCACAGACATAAGGGGTGTGTAAGGGATCAAGGTTTGTTTTGTGAGGAAAGGGTGAGTGTGAAGAGGTTCTCCTTCTCAGGGAGAATGCAGGTCACCATCTACACAGAAGAAAGAGAAGTAGGACTGCGGTGCTAGAAAAAAGCTGGTAGCAGTGATTCTCCCATTTTATTCCTTTCCCTTTCCACAAGAGCCTGTATTTACATTCCATATCTGATGTTAAAATTCTGCCTAGCAGATGTGGCAAACTACTGATGATGTAAACATTTTCCAGTGGAGTCAAGGAACACCAAAGACGGACACAAGCATTTATTGAACAAGAGAATAGATCAGAAAACAAAAACATCACTCTCCACACACACCCCTTCCCCTCCCCCCCAAAATCAGCATTATAGGACCTGTGCCTAGGACAGAACACCTTTCTTTTGCTGGCTGAGCCTTCTGGCTGTTTGAGTAAGTTGCACTAGTGGGTATTGCTCTCCGATTTGATTGTCCCTCTGTTCCTTATGAAGAGAGTCCAGTGGGTAACAAAATAGAATTTCCACACACACACACACCCCCAAGGTCTATGACAAGGTCCTTTATGATTCATTGCACTGTGCTTCAGCATAGGTCACAGCTGTGAGGTCACAGGCTGAGTCCATACATGCAAAACCCAGGAAGATTAATTTTACTGCATCTCAAGGGCCAGTGTGATTCATCGTCAATCACTATCAGTTCCTGTTTACACCAGAGCTTTAAAGAAACTTAGCAACAAACAAGGTATGATGTAGGATGAGTTCCTGGTCCCTGACAGTGAAATAAAAGATTCTGGGAAAGTTAAAAGACTTCAAAGGAAGAGGTTGAGCCTCTGAGAAACCACTTGCAAAGTGACTTCTATAGCTGTCCCAAATTTGGCTGGAGAAGTGTTTTCAGCAGAAAGTTAGGACATATTCAGAGAAAAAAAGTGGTCTTAAGAATACGTCAATGACAACCGTATTTGCTAACCAACAATTTCAAGCATATTTTGATGCCAAAATTGTTGAATGCTGTCTTAATCAAGGCATTCTGAGGATCAAAAATGGCCATGGCAAACAATGTTCATTCTAAGTACTCAACGCCTGTGCAAATTAGGATACTTTTTCAGCCA
This sequence comes from Pygoscelis adeliae, assembly GCF_000699105.1. NCBI lineage: Eukaryota > Metazoa > Chordata > Aves > Sphenisciformes > Spheniscidae > Pygoscelis > Pygoscelis adeliae. The sequence continues at coordinate 5,351,388 of NW_008825615.1, forward strand.
CTGAATACCTAAATATAGATTTAAGTACACATGCTCAGAAAAGCTCACCAGTCTACATTTATGTAGAACCTAATTCTGCCACTCTTAGAGATGAGAGGTAGTAGCTGAATATGAGTGATCTTATTAAATAAATTTTGCTTTCAGTATGAGTTATACTCTTAGGATCAGGTCCAAAGATATTACAAAAGAAATATCAACAAATATTTATTAAAGCAGAAGAGCATACAGAGGAGCATCCAAAGCTTGTTGTGTATTTGTAAACTGACATGCAAGGCAAATGAAAATAAATCTAATCCAAGCCCAAAGGCAAAACTGGCTTTCTTATTGATACAACAAAAGCAATGACTAACAAGCCACTACTCTGGTCTTGCATTTCTAGAACATATTTCTGGAAGCTTGGCATCACTGAATTGCTCACAAAACACTGAAAAACAGAACTTGCCAAGCAACAGTTTGCTGGAGTGGGTTTGGGGTTGTTTTTTTTTTTCTTTTCTGTATTACTGATGAAATAAGCCTACATCAATGACCCTGCTATCTTGTAATCTTAGATGAGTTACCAGGCAAACATTATATGCAACAGTCCTTAGCTTGCCCCCCTCTAAAAATAACCCAAACCTCCCAAATCCTTCCACCCCATGCACTAATGAAAGTGGCATCTTTCTACTGCTAAATGCTTACTCAGGTATTTTCCTTAAAAATTCTGAGTGACAAAATGCTGGTTATCCTTTCCTGAACATGCTGCTCTTCAGTTCACAATGTGATCAGGTAACAGGCTCTAGCTGTATATACTTATATTTTCATTCAACTATATACTTCAAATGAGGCTATATTTGGAAACTAAAGTCAATTATTTAGAAGCTAGTAACAATGTCAACAAATGTAGTACGAGTCAAAAATGTATGAGATCTGGATGACTATATCAAAAAATTTATCACAAGCCAAATATACTTTTGTATCTTCAGTGCTATATAACTCTGAAACAGTGAATTAGAATCATAGAATCATAGAATGGTTTGGGTTGGAAGGGCCCTTTAAAGGTCATCTAGTTCAACCCCCCCTGCCATGGGCAGGAACATCTTTCACTACATCAGGTTGCTCAAAGCCCCACCCAACCTGACCTTGAACACTTCCAAGTGTGGGGCATCTACAACTTCTCTGGGCAAATTTCTTACTTATGTCTAACCTAAATCTACCCTCTTTTAGTTTAAACTGTTACCCCTTGTCTTATCACTACTGGCCCTGGTAAAAAGTCTTTCTCCACCTTTCTTACAAGCCCCCTCTAAGAACTGAAAGGCTGCAATAAGGTCCCCCTGGAGCCTTCTCTTCTCCAGGCTGAACAAACCCTACTCTCTCAGCCTTTCTTCATAGGAGAGGTGTTCCAGCCCTCTGATCACTGTTGTGGCTGAAATTTGTATGTAGCTTTTCTGAGGTATCACCAAAAGATGCATATTTAGCATTTAGGTAATGAAAAAATGAGAGATTAATGTTTTCTGTACATTTTCTTAAGGCAGACATCATGTATCAATGGGCTCCTGAATTTGGTGGAGACCAAGAATAAGCTGAAGAAACTGCAAAAGTGTAACTAATGATGCTAGAAGAAATAGCGACTAAATGGTAGTCAACATCTTCTTGCCAATGTAGGGGGTCCTACATAAAAGGAGAACTTTCCAATAAAATCAAAGCCCTGCAGTTCATCACATCATCCTAAGTTTCTACAGATAAGTTCTAAAATTTAATGCAGAGGACACAAAACCCATTCCAACCAGGCTTGACTGTAAGACTTTAGTCAGACTGGAAGATGAGGTGTGAGGGACTTCTGTGTACACTATCCATCAAAACCTGACAACCTGAAACCACTGTGCAATTAGCAGCTACCAGCACAATTTTTTTGATGGATTCCCAGCTAGAGATAAATCCAGCACAAGCAGAGAAACTGCCACCTATGTTGGGCAAAAAATTTCGTAAGAGGAAAGCAGCACTGCCATACATCATGTCTTTTGCACTCTGAGTTGAGCTCTTTCCATGGAAGAGTGGTTTCTGTGCCGCTAGGAACTCTTTACCAGCTTAATTTAGGATTAACAACCAGAAGTTTTTAAATTAAGTATGAATATGGATCTTCACACACTTCTGCAAGTCTGAACAGGGTCTCCTATCACACTACAAAATGGTCTCAATGCTTGATCAGTCACTCCTTTTGAGTGTCCCCTGATCGATGCCTGAAAGGGTCAGTGGAATTTTACAAAGCCAGTGACATTCAAAGCAACAAACGTCCAGCAGCAGCAGCAGCCACGGCATGAAAATGCACTCCAGAGCAAGGAATAGCAATGCAATAAGCAGAGTACTTATACAAGCTTAACAAAAATCTTCAAGAGAGCTAGCAATGATACTTCAGAGGCAGGCAAACATGTCAGTGGAATGGCAAGAGGGAGATAAATGAATGACACTGTACACTTGGAAGCCGATCTGCTTTATGGTATGTTTAAACTCCAAGGTAGATTAACCAACAAAGAACAAAACTTCTGTTCTCTGCACAAAATTACCCAGAAAACCCAAGAGGAATCACTAAGAACTCAAACCTGCCATTTTTTAACCAGTCAGTTTAGTTCCATTTTTTTTCCTCATTAGCACATCTGTTAAGTGGAAGGGCTCCTCACACAGGCGTAGACATGAGCAAAACGGGACATTCACAGGCTGGATTCAGCTTGGGGGGTAAAAGAATGCTCTGAGAAGCAGAGCTCTGCTGTGACTTTGGGGTACCCTGAAAGATTACAGCTGGCTAGAAGGGAAAAGAGAGTTTTGGCTGGAACAACCTGGCATCTGGAAAAACATTGCATCCACTGTGTAGTGGAAAAAATGAACAATGAGAAAAGATGTGCTTCGGTGGAATTAAAAAAAACCCTAAAAACATATTTAAAATGAGTAATTTTTCAACACCAGGAACTATAGTTCCTAAGATGTGATTTGTAGTCACTGAACTCAGTGACAGCTCCTGACTGAATGACTAAATGACCCCATGAAGGACTTTCCTGCTCTGATTTTCTATGAATCTATGATAATATTAGCGGTGACTAGCAAGGCCAGTTCTAAGCATTTTGAAATTGGTTAAACTTTCTACCAGCTTAAAATGTCTTCAGTCAAGCCCTTTTGTCCTGAATTTTGAGATACTAAGAAGTCATTGAAATTACAGAATCATGAAGACAACAGCAGGAAGATATGTTCCTGATGGGTTTTATTCATGGTAATACCTTCCTAAAAATTTGAATTAATATATGCCAATTGTTATTAATGCAATCTCTTATAAAACAGAATTATTTAATTGGCTAACAGGAATACATTTATAAGATCTAATTGAGACAATGGCAGAACTGTTCACAGTGACATTTTATTCTATGATAAAACACAGAAACTTAATTTTAAGTGTATTTGTGGCTGAACTGGAGTCATAGAATTATATGAATCAGAGGCATAAAATCTAATATGCAGTTACCCATTAAATTTGTCCATGGTAACACATAGAAAAACAAGACATTTACAATATTATCACAGATTATGTCAGACCACACTAACAGTTATCACACTGCAATTTAAATAGCATGATATAGCTGAGAGAAGAGCTGGGCAATGACAACAGTGTTGCATCAGGTTGAACTAAACTTTCTTAGCCTGTTACATGTGTGTTTTACAGTAAACCCAGGAAGCACAATTTGATGTTAGTCCCACATAGCTAAATACCAAACTATATTCCAGCTATATTCAAGATCAAGCCGTGTCCTGCTTAGTAAAGGTACGACCCAGCCAGTTCTAGAAGCCAGTACAAAATATATAGTTTCTTGTAGCATGGTGCACCACAGTCTGGATTTCCCCCTGAGAGAGGAGGAGTATAGATGATATCTATAATGGAAAAACTCTTGTACCCTTCATCAGACACTCTGATATATTGCCTCTAAGAACAGTAACTAATTTACAGTTTGAAGAAACTAAGTGCATGGTATGTAAGAGTGCATGCGTGTGCCCATACACACACACACACAACATGTGCCACGGATACCTCTTTGCTGATCTAATGTCTACCCAATTATCGGATTGAAGATCATCAGCATTGTTGCAAGAGTATATGTTCACTGGCTTAGTAAATCCACCATCTAATTGTAGCAGTTTCTCTAATTTGTAAATTTACAATATTATTTAGACAAACTCAAATACTACATTTTATATATGACATGACAAAATTGTAATGATTGGCTTACTGAAATGTAATACTACTTTGTCTCTGTCCAAGGTATTAAAAAAGAAATGTACTGGAGAATCTGCATTTTTTTGAAAAGTCTCATCTCTCCCTGACACTACAGACCTATGGCTGGAATGTTACTTTCAGGTATTGAAGGGAAGGAGCAATCTGTTTTTATCAGGCTTTGCATTACTTTTTCTTCTGTGAGATCTTTTATTTTTTTCTTGTTGGCTCCTTGGGACTTTTTCTAATGCCAAAATTGTTCAGAGGGCTTTATATTTAACCATTATAAAATGCCTTTCCAGATGGGTGGCAGCCTGGGTTCTTTCTTTCCTTCTCATGTATTTTCACCACTGCTAGTCAAATTCCATTTTTTGGATAAATCTCAGCCATCCTCTCTTATTATGCGTCAGTAGCTGCATCTTACGCAATCAACTCTTCTGTTCACGGTAAACAACAAAGAGAAGAATTCACTTCTCTCTCTTGTTTGACTCGATTCTGAATATTGCTCAAGGAACTGCTATGTATATAGATAGTGTAGCGACTCTATTTTCCTTCCTTCTGTCCTTCATTAATGTTGAAACACAGCAAAAAACTACTACAAAACTCTTCCAAAAGCATTAGATACAGTCTGAGTCTCAAGACTTCTGCACAAAACACTCTGATAAATAGGTATTAAAACTTTCAGTGCTTACAGCAAATAGTGTAAATTGTAAAAACCATATAAATGGAATCCTGTAAATCACTGTGAATGTTATGGAAGACTGCAGATAAATTTTAAATAAAAGCTATTATACAGTAAACCTACTGATGTTCCTCACACAGAATCTCTACTTTGTTGCTGTGATACATGTTCAAATGCAAAAGTTTCAGCATTTACGCCTCTATATCTAGGACACATACGTAAACACATTCTTCCCTTGTCTTCTTCCAAATAAAATGTCTCAGTGTTTATAACCCTATATAATACATAATGTGTGTTCATTTTGCATCTTTTTGTCACTGTAAATCCAGTCTTTATGAAGATTTTGCTTTCTAATGAAAAACACAACTGGAGCTTGTTAAACTCCAGTTGTGTATTTGCTTGTTAAACAAAGGCATGGTTTAACTATGCCCAGCTACTGTGCAAAGGCAGGGCAGATGCTGAGGAGAGACCATGCCGGCCCAGAAGCAATAGCCACACAGAAGTGTCAATACAATGTGTGGCCCTTGCTAACAAGTCTACATAGATTTGGAGACTGAGCTGCTATCTCTACTAAATGCTCTTCTTTGTGTTAGGCTGCATTTTGGTGTGGGCATACTCTAAGAAACTTCTTTGTCCTTAGCTCAATTAAGCAGAGGCCCCCGTAAGGGACAAAAGAACAAAACTCCCAAGATCCATCACAAGTTTCGTACTTTCAGCATGTAAGCCATCAGCTAGCCCCAACAGACTCATAGTCTGGTATTTGTTAGATGCCCTGTATTCTTCTGAAAGCAGAAATACTAAGAGAGGATGCAAAACTGTGCACTTCTGAAATACCACACAGACACTGGGTCACATTTTGCCCTGGAACAATCCCACTGGTTTTGCTAGCAGGGCATTCTGTTCCCCAAATAATTCTCTCAGAGTCTCTCTAGAAAAGACAACACTAAACACACCTGTCTGCTTTCCGGAGATGAGGGAATCTTTGGCACGGACATCTAAAGCAGCACCCATAAACGGAAAGCCACATCCTCCTTGCTTCCAGGCTCACACCCTGTCTGTGAGGGCACACAGATTGATAGAGTTTAATTTATTAATGATAATTGTCCAAAAATAGATGTATGACAAAATTCTTCATCTGTAAAAACCACAATGTGCCATGAGCAGGAGAAGAAGGAAGGAAACAAATAATAAAGAAAGCAAGGGCAAGGAACTGGGCATAAGGAGCGGCCAGGTTTAGTGTTTCTAAAAGATCAGACTGTAAATTGAGAAAAAAGAAAGGATCCAATTAGTGGATCAAAGAACAAAAAGTCTAGCAGTAAATTAAAGAGATGACAAAGAAGTAAAAAATGGCAGTGGTGTTAATCATGTGCAGCTATGTGAGACTCTATGAACCTGAGTGAATGAAAATGAATAGTGAAGTGGAACAAACTGAGAAGTCCTGCAGGACCTGTGGGAGGAACCCAGAGCTGGTAAAACGTACAAAAGAATAGGTTTTGCTGTTGTTTTAACATCTTTTATTGCACAGGTGCTGGTTACAAATGAATACAGTTGGCTTGTCTGTATCAAATTGATTAGAAGTGCTTTGCTGATGTTTTCCTCTCTAACCTCAGACTGTTTAACCTCGTACTTAAAAATTATTAACTACTGCTACATCCTGACTTCCTCCTCCTGGCAAGGTCCAAGTTAGATCAACTCATGCGCCATGTTTGGCTTTGGTGTTGCAGAGTTCAAAAAATTGTAATCAGAAATGGGATAAATATCACAATGCGATAAAAATGGTCATCCTAAGAGGGGCAAAATTTCAGGAGACCAGAAATCCAGCACTGGCTGTGGCTTCTATACTGAAACACAGTCATATATATATAACACAGGATATACAGATGGGACTTATATGTTCTCTGCTATGTTAATAGCGGCCATCAATCTTTTGCAGAGCTGTCACACCGTTAAAAGCAGGGAGCATTCCACAAAGTAGCATATCAAGAGGCCTTAGAAATGCAGATGAAGAAGTTAAGGACAAACACAGAGCTATGAAATTGCTTTTCACTTTCAGGCTCGGATAACTAAATACAATCTTTCTAAACAGGCCCAGATTGCCTAACAAACATTCAATTTCAAACCAATGTTTCTAATTTCAAAACATTTCATTAACTGAATGTTGACTCCATCAAGTTTGTATTTTCCTCATTCCACTTGGCCTTATGAAACTATTTATGACTTTCATTAGTCTAAAATTGAATTAAGCGCTAACATCAAATCATGCTTTGAAGCACATGCATGGATCACGTAGGGGCTCCTCACTTTGGATTGAAAGCTTTGCAGTAAATGGAAGTCACATCTAACTGTTCATTGTCAACATGATTTGCTGCTTACCCGCACAGCTAGTTGAGGAATCTGTGGTGACTTTCCTGAAGATACCCTGGTGTTCTGCTTTTCTTCCTGTATGGGCTAGTTTCTAACTGTTTATGCACCAGCCTTGGACCTTGTAAGAATAAAAAACAAACAAACAAACAAACAAACCCCCAACAAACAAACAAACAAACAAACAAAAAATTTTTCCCTTGCCCGTTTCTCCTATTTTTCCAATGAAGTTTGAGCTTTCAGCAGATGTGAAGAAGATGACTCTGTACAATACACCGGCTATAGGCACTGATAAGGAACAAGACAGTTTTAAAAGGAGACACGAGCCAGGAAAACAGCAGTGAGAAAACTCCATGCAGCTGTTAAGAGTTATTCCTAAACATATTAAATGGACGAGGCTTATTTCAAGCCAGTTCAGCAAATTCGAGCAGAGGAAACATCGGAGAGTGCTTCTCAAAGCCTGGAGATTTGAAGGCCTTACGTGAGCTATCAAGTGTACTAGAAAACAGTCTCAGCCTAATGAACGTTGCTGAATATGGGTGAGGTGACTCTGCCTGGTGCATTTCTCAAAGGGCCCAGAGAGGCTGTGGTGTGGGTCCTCTGACCCCAGGTGCTGATGGCTTTATCAAGGAGCAGGGCCAGAGGAGCACCCTGTGGAGCAGTTTGGGAAGGTGTTCAACACTGTCATTCTGAGAAATGGTGAAAACATATGTGCTTTCCTGATTGTGCCAAAGGGCAACGTATGCGAGAAGATCAGCTTTCTCTGTAGCCTGTTGGAGAATTATTCCTATGCTCTGGCCTGCAGTTTCAGGAGGGACTACCTGAGGGGGACAGGACTCTACCTGAGGGGGACAGGAGGAAGAACAGACAGCCTGTAAGAAAAAGTGAAAGAAAACAAAACACAATGCACCTACCTGAGACTCCTTGCTTTTTTTTCAGTGGGTCTTGCCTCATGGCTTGTGCTGGTTGCCTTGGCTCAGAGAGCACAGACGGCTCTCTCCAGGATGTCTGTGTCCTCATGGATGGCATCACTGATGGGCATCACTGAAAGCCCTCCCACAACCCGCTTAGCTTCCCCATTCCTGGGGACATGAATATCCAGACTGCGATAACCCGGGAGTTTCCTTCTCATCTCCTGCATGGCAATCACCTCTCTGTTGGTATTGGATACATTTGGCATACACTGGCCGGGTCTTTTCAGTCCCTTGAAAAGCAGTATCATGTTTCTGACCTCTTGATACGGTCAAAGTGGTGTAAAGGAGCAAGGCTACAGAAGGTGACTTTGGCTGCTGTTACTCATAAATACCTTTATGCCATGCCCTTGTAAAGCTGACTCCAGCACGTTGACTTGTTATATAGAAATAGGAATGTTTCCTTCCCAAAGGACAACTGCAGACCCCAGGATTAATACAGGATTTCTTGTCCTTATCCTTCATCTGAAAAAAGGATCAAAATTTCCTTTATCAGACAACTGCTTTTTAACAGTTTTGCTCTATGCCATAACAAATGTGCAACCCTTAAGGCTTACGATAGCTGTGTGTATAACTACCTCTATTGGTTAAGAGACTGACCTGTGTTCTATTAATATTTATAGATTTAAATTTTTAATACACAACAATTCTGCATTATTGAATAGGTGACTTCCTGCATTTTAATGGTTATGGAGTAGGAGTGGGCTCTTTGTAGTTAACATTGCAATAAATTTTTCATGATTAAATAAAAAGTTGTTACCTCTAACTTCTCCAAACAAAATCCCCTCGGACAACATGTTGGTGCAATGGTGAAGAATTCTCTCAAGAGTTATATGATATTTGTGGCAAATTTGCTTAGGGGATTTAGATTTATGGTACATAAGGATTTTCCATAGCTGGTAATATTTAATAAGTTTCTTTTTAAAGTTGCTGAATTATTCAAACATCAATTTGGGATTACTTATTCAGTTTTGGAGACAACTGGATTTTTATTTGCAAAATTGATCTTCACATTTTAGAAGGTGCTTATTGACAAAATAAGAGATTCAAAATGTTCACTTGAGTCGGCATCTTGGACTAGGACTGGGATGTAGATTCAGGCTTCCATTCATTTATTTTGAAACCAAGACCTTTGCTAAAGGCTTTAATAATAGCTGCATTGTAAAGAACTTGTATTTTGGAGGACAATGTGGGATTTCAAGACCTCTTAGGTGTTACATAAAAATATGAACCATTTGGCATAAGATCAGGTCAGGTCATTTCTTACGAAAAAAATGCATTTAGTCACTACAGTCACTGACATTTTTCTTCTTCTCGATCAACTGAATATTGTCAAGGTCTGGTTTGTGTATTTATGTGGTAATAGCACCTTTAGTGGCAGCAGAACACATGAACAGCGAAGAAGCGTTTCTCTGGAATAGCAAACCTGGTACTGTTTCACCTTCAGGTGGGTGAGGATCTTCACAGTGTCACTCAGGTGGGCTGTTAATGCATTAAGAAGCACTTTGGGCGCTGTTTCACCTTCAGGTGGGTGAGGATCTTCACAGTGTCACTCAGGTGGGCTGTTAATGCATTAAGAAGCACCTTGGGCGCTGTTTCACCTTCAGGTGGGTGAGGATCTTCACAGTGTCACTCAGGTGGTCTGTTAATGCATTAAGAAGTACTTTGGGCGCTGTTTCACCTTCAGGTGGGTGAGGATCTTCACAGTGTCACTCAGGTGGGCTGTTAATGCATTAAGAAGCACCTTGGGCGCTGTTTCGCCTTCAGGTGGGTGAGGATCTTCACAGTGTCACTCAGGTGGGCTGTTAATGCATTAAGAAGCACTTTGGGCGCTGTTTCACCTTCAGGTGGGTCAGGATCTTCACAGTGTCACTCAGGTGGGCTCTTATTGCATGAAGAAGTACTTTGCTCTTCAAATAACAGAGTGAATCCAATGAATTTTCATTTAGGAAGAAAAGGATACTCCATGTGAATATAGGAATCACAATCTAGTCTAGTATTATCTAGTATCATTTTCTCAGATTGGCTTTAATGTAAAATTTGTACTGCATAAGACTTAGTCATGTCAAGGTTTTTGGTCTCAAAAATATGAATACGATTTGAATTAGGGTTATTTGGATGATTTTAATGGTGCAGTCCTCAACTTGAAAAAGCTGTACAAACCCAAAAGCCATTTCAAATATCTGCTTTCTTTTGCATCTATTTTTTATTTGTAACGTTCGAGTAGAAATAAGTCCAGCTTATCTTATATTATTGTTGGAATATAGTTATGCCTTTGAGCCAAGGATTCAGCTGATGGATTTGCCACCATAATTTTTTATTTGCAGGATGTCACAGCTCTATTTACCCACAATGAATGTAAAGAAAGATATAATTCTTGCAATCTGTGCAGAAGAATTGGTGTTGCTTTGACAGCATCTCACACTAATTGAAGAAAATTCATCACATGTATGCTTCTGAGGTATATTTCAATATACAGAATGGTCAAGAATGGTCAGTAATTCATAACTGTATATTCTGAATTTGGATCATGGTACAATCACAGACAATGCATAACAGAAGATTTCTCCAGTTTTAGAGAAGAAATGTTTACTGAGGAATTTGGAAACAGGGCAACCTAAACAGTTTCATTATCTATCCTGTGGTGTATCTACATCCCAGTGACAGTCAGATGAATTACTTGCACCCGGTGGCTGAAACAGCTAATAAACATTTCATGGCACTTGATGAAAGGGATTGTATTATTTTAGATTCCTTCCTGATGCTATTCCCATGTTGACTTCACTGAAAGCAATGTTTGTCAGTAGACAATTGAGAAAATAAATGTGTTCCTAAAGCAAAACAACAAATACCACTAGCCCAGTTATGCTATACTTAAAGCAATTATAATTATTAACAAACTATTTAGGATGCAATGTTTCATTTTGAGCTCTGATTTCACAGCCCCTGAAATCCATCCCATTCTGTGAAGCTCAATTTAATTTTTTATCTTCACTTGCAAATAAATATTTTGTTTTCCCTTTGAGCATGAGTCAATTTAATAACCTAATCAAAGATCAGAGCTTTCTGTATATATGGAGTATAATAAATGCATGCCATTTTCCTGAAAAAGTGTACCAAAACAGAGTAACACTTCAAGACAGGCACTGCTATATTCCATATCTGGACACTATATAAAATAGCAAGATGCCCACTCTCATTAGACAGTGCTGTAAAACAAATACCAGGCGATAACGTTATTTCCTTGCATCTTCAAAAATGCAAGCTGACAAGCTCTCCTGGGATGTGATTAACAGCTTGTCAGTTGGGGGTACTTACAAATGAAATTATTTCTTTAGCTATTAACCTTTGATGACATCAGTAATTCCCACATCTAGGACACAACAGGGTCTGGTAATGGACATGGGGGAGGAATGCACACTGACTCATGCTGCAAGCAGCCACACCGAAACACAGACTTCTGGATGGGTTTAGCTTCCATGTCAACAGCTAGGCAAAAGCCAAGCTTTCAGTAGCAGTCAGTAGCTCGTGGCTCCCGCAGTCATGCTATGAGGAGATTTTCAGAAATATTCAGGCACCAGCTCCTCTGAAAAATCTACTTACTGCTTTAGGTGCTAGAAACAGCTGCAGTCTTCTAATGAGCTGCCCCTTACAGACGTTTCTCAGCTTCAGGGAACAGAAGCTCAAAGGCACTGCCTTTCTCTGCCATTCCTCTGCCATTATTTTCACTTACCCCTTCCCTCACAAGCCTTTGCTCCCTGCGTTTTACTGCTGTCACAGCTCGTTCCTATTTCAACGGTAAGTGTGGACTATTTTATTTTGTGCCTGCCCAGCAGAGTGGCATTCCCTTCCTGCTCGAATCCTCTGGGCACAACTCCAATACAAGGAACGTCTGTTTGCAAATTACCCTAGCACTGGGAAACAATGATACATGACCTTTCACAATATTGGGCAAGGTATTGATGAAAGTCATTGATCCCATTTTTGAGTGACTGGCTCACCCAGGGAGACAAGTGAAATAAAAAATCTGACAGTGTCTGCAAAAGCCTGTGCCTGTTCAGGGACATCAAAAGCTTTTTTAGTTTTTTTGTTGACCTTTTGGCCTCAACAAAAACATCTGTTTTTTTTAAAAGAACCTTCTTCTATGCAAGTAGAAGAAAACCAGTTTGTTTGCTTGTTTTGGTTTTGGATAGACAAGAGACAACTGGATATCATGCAACCCTTCACTTGTGTGAGCAGCCCTCAATGACGGGGCCACTGCTCCCCCAGGTAGGAAATACTTTGCAGATGAGACAACAGGAGCTGTGAGTATGTTTTCTAAGGCTAGGTCTAGACGTTACATATACAGTTTTCTGTTTTGGAAGAAGCTTTTCTAGTTTTTAAATGGGTAACCACCTATAGGAATCAGCTATTATTTCTTTATGTTATTTTACTGGGACATCATTAGTGGCTTGTTTTCTTATCATTAACAGACAACTAAGATTGCTCCCAAACAGAGTGATACAAACATATCACCTTGTAAGTCAGCTTTTAATACTTTCAGACTCACAACTGTAACATATGGTGTTACCTGAAAATAAATGTTCCACAAAAATGTTTTCGTTTCTTTTCAAGCTGCGCTGCATACACGTACTGATCGTATTATAGCTGGTTAGGTGAGGTTATGTAATGACAACCTATTTCTGAAGGAGCACGTATGCAAGTTTCTGCCAATGAGATACAGATAGTCATCGGCAGAAATTTGCCTATAAATAATGGATTTAGCATGCATGCATGCTGAAGTGGGGTAATGAACGTGCTGGCCTTGGCAGCTGAATTCATGTTAAAATGGAAAAATAACTCTGTATTTCATTCGTAGATCTGCATAGCCAAACAGATCTCTGGTATCGCCTGGGCAGGGAGATGTGCATCAGAACAGGTTGCTGGGAGGATGCAACAAAGAGTTTAAATAGATATTTTCAGAGAGAGAACACAGCAGTTAAGGAGATGGCTGAGAAATTTAAGTATCAGTTCTGCAAAAAATGTGAATATTGAGAAAATGTTTTCATAATGAAGCCAAACAAACCAATCGATGCTGATTCTGTGCAAGAGGTTTCCCATGCAGGAAATGCTCAGTTGCCCAATACACTTCATCTCCCAAAGGATAATTCTGCTTTCCCTCTCATCCATTGCGCTTAGTGACACTTGCTATACTGCTTATGAGACATGCTGTGCAGCATTTGGCCATTAACAAATCAAAAGATTCCTCATTTCACTTTTTTTTTTCCTTTAAAATTTAATTTACACATTTAGTATGGTATAAGAAATCCTTCTTTGTTAAGCTCAGCAACTCCACAGTCAGCCTTCATAAAACACTTCCCTTAGCCTTCCTGGATAATGCTGTGCCTCACTGTTCCCCTTGCCAATACTGCAGACTGCAAACCATCGCTCAGGTTACCTAGGGCAAACCAGTCCCATCTTTGTGTCCAGTCAGCATTTCCCTTTTAGCCTCATCCTTAGGCTCCCCACTCATGATTATTCTTGATTAGTTGATAACAATTAACAAATGAAAACATTTTAAGGGCTGAAGCATGTCTCACTGGGGTCCTGCTTTCTTTATAATTCTCCAACCTTTAGAACAAACCCAAGAAAATCTCTCACTGCAGTCCCATCGTTTGAACATTCACATGTCTGGAAGTAAGCCACGAACAAGCCCAGCCAGGTCCATGTAGAAATGTTACAATCTGCATTCTCTCCCCTCTCCTGCTATTGCCCCCTAATGCTTGACGAAATAGGCACAACAGCAGTGAACAGCAAGTTAACCAAGTTTCTCTGGTTTAGTAAATGCAGAGTCATATTTTACTTATCACCTAGTTACCAAAGTGTTAAACAGGAATTTGGGACTCCCATGTCCCTGAAATCCCTGATCTTTAGCCTTGATTAAAAAAGAGAAACGTGGCACAAGGTGTAGTGCAAGCCGAGCCTCCCCAGCCGGGACACATCTCAGGTTTCTCATCTCAGAGCTCTGGCTCCAGAGCGAAGCCTGGACTCACCCATCCTGCCACCTGCAACGTTTAAGCAGCACCAGCCCCATCAACCTGGGGACTTTATAAAAACTGAGCACACTGGCAACCCATCCTCCTTGGGAGTGACCGCAGACTTCCACTCACCTCTGCCGAAGAAGAAGGAAAGAGCTTCCCTGCGTAGGCATCTCCACGGTCAATGAACTCATCCAGTCACCTCTTACATCACTGTCACAGAAATATGCTGGCGCCAAACACACAGAAATGAAAGCAAAAGCCTTTCCTTGCTGGACCAATCAAGTCTGACAATTGTCTTGTGGCAGATGCCAGAGAGATTCTGAATATCTTGGCAGAAATGTAGGCTTTTTCTAGGTGAGAATCTGCCTACATAGGATTTATGCAAACATTTCCTCACTTGGTCTGTAACCACCCCTTCACAGCTAAGCAGTTCAGCGTTATTGCCAATTCTTTACATAGTTCTGAGTGTAAAATACTACCACAGCCTAAAATAAGAGGAATTTCAATTGCAGTGCTCTCTGAAAGAGGTGGAAGCCAGTTTGACAATTTAAGCTGATAGCTGAGATACTGCCTCGCCAGCATTTTTGGCACCTGGCCTAGGGAGGAAGTAACGAGAGGAAGGGAAGAGACAAAGAGAAAGAAGGAATAAAGGAGGGTGAGAGTGATCCAGTCCACTTAATACAATGAAATATATTCCCTATAAAGGGAGCTTTATAGTCAGTGGAAAGAGAGCCGTGCTTTTCAAACGCTATGGAGGGCATTCTCATCCACCAAACAGAGGCATCTCTCCCTCTTCATTGACAGCATAGGGGTCTCAGGTGTTTTCAGGGAGTGATGAAGCACTAAGATGAATTGCCTCTCTTCCTCAGAGAGTACAAAGAGATAGTGGAAAATATCAGATACTTTCGCTCACTTGGAGTATGGTCCACCTGATGCTCTTCAGAACGGGCACCCACTGGAGCAGAGCACACTGTTGAGGGATCACAAAACTTGACTTGGGGCGGTGGGGGAAGAAATTGGGTCCCAGACCAGAGTTGCAAGAAAGCCCTGGGGCGTACACTGACTTACAGCTACTCAGAACAGGCACTTCAGAGCTGGTATTAATAACAGGCTAAATTATTCAAAATAACCAGTCTATGGGAGTGGTTGGCAGGTCAGAAATTGTGGGTAATAACAGTTATAAATAGGACTGTGAGACCAGTGTGATGATGCTCTGGAAAAAAAAAAAAGGAAAGAAAAAAAAGACAGATCAGAGTTGGGGAGTCTCAGGTTGCAGCCCTGGGCTTCCAGCTGAAGCAACAACATTGCCAGCCACACTGGGAGCAGGTACCCAGCTGTACAACCGATACAGCTGCTCAGAGAAAGAACATGATCAAAAGAATTATATCTAGCATGATAAAAACAATCAAACCTGCAGGTCAGAAATGTAATGAAGGATAATACCTGCTGAGCCAGAAATTGCTACCTTGGCTGGCAGCCAATATAAAGGGTGGGTCATAAGTCTACGTGCAGGCAAGATAAAAGTCAGGTAGGAAATAGGTATTTCTGCATCCACACCTGAACTGAAAGCACCAGTGTGTGAAAATTGATTCACCATCCAAGCAGGTATACAAAATGCCTAAACAAAGGATTCCTGAGCCCTCTGCAAGCACAAGATCAGGCATACAAGAGAACAACATTAGCATCAGCAAACCATCTCTTGTGGGTGCAGGTACAAATTGCTGAATTAGGCACTGGAGAGAACTGTCTTGAAAATCCCCAAAACATCATCTCAAACTGAAGCAGAAGCTGTGCTGTCAGACTGAAAGAAGTATTTTGCTGCAGGGAGGGGTGTGCAGGGCTATCAAGCATTCAGAAAGTTACTAAGGCACGAAACTTGTCGGCATTGCTGGGCTGCCTAAGCATCACATGAATGTAGCTGAAGCAAGAACATTACAAAAGCTGAGGTACATGGAAGTATATGAAAGCCAGCACACTTCAAATCAGTATTTAGCTCACAGTTACACCAAATCCAGCAGCACATTATGGAAAATCTAGAATGCCAGGCAGCATTACTGTTCACAACGAGGAGGTTTGCCTTATCATAGTGGATATGTCAAGCTCTCCCCTCAGTGCAAACAGCCTTGTGGAATCAAATGGGAAAGTAGCAAAATATTCCCAGGCAAGACCATATTTGTAAATGCATCAAACAACGTTTGTTTGAAGCCAAGGAAAACATTTTGGCATAGAACCCAAACTGGCCAATATAAAGAACTATTAATAACTGCAAAACATATCGTTTAGAAAGTTAAATAAGAATCACTTACGGGTTATACTGTCAAGACCAAAATATTCAGGGCCAAGATAGCAAACAGGAATCATTTGCGACTGATCCGCAGGATGATGGGGAGGGGCAGAGCCCAGCAGTGGTTCCAGATTTATTATCCTCTGTTGACATAGACTTCTCATTTCCAATATGCAAGAATTAGAGACAGAACAGAAGGCACTGAAGCTTCTTTGGCCAAGCTGTAAAGATTGCCAAGCACCAGCTGTGGTCTGGTCTTCCAGTCCTTTGAACAAATGGCCGCAGCTAATGCAGCAAGTCGTCCTGGTATTCAGGGCTTTCTTTGTGACCAAGAGGTGATGTGCCCCTTCTGGAATTGAAATGGCCCAAAAGAAACTGGACTGCGGAAGAAAGGCTTATATGTAATCTCTAAGGAAAGAGGTTTTGCTTGTCAACTACTTTAAATGTCATGTATTCAGACAAGGTATGTGATAACATAGAGAGAATATCTTTCAAGCCAGCAGTTTTCTCCAGTAATGCCCAGGTTTCCCTCTGTGGTATCAGACATGCTGCAGTTCCTGTGCAGGTGGTGTAATTGCACTTGATTGACAGAAACATCATGTGGAAAAATGCTTGATTCTTCTGGAACAGCCATGGCAGTCTCTCTCTGTTCTTCTCCCTCACATTTCTTGGGGATTAAAATCCTGGGAAATGTCTGTTTACCTAGTGGGTGCCAGTTAAAAAAGAAATCTATGTGCATGTTACATCACATGCACATCAGTGCCATGACAAAAAAACCCTTCAAAATCTAAACTCAGTGGAGGCAAGTGGTCCACAGAAATGTGCCATGCCACTGCAGGCCTCGGTGCCTCTGCGGACTGGGGTAAACTATGCAGTTTGCAGTGACTTCCCCTGCTGCCTTTGTCATTACTGTCTCTTCTGGTAATTTCTCTCTGACATTTTTTAAGAAGAATTAATCTCCCTGAGCACCTTCCCTTGTTTTTACAAATGCAGATCTTCAGATTCAGTTTAAGCAAGCTGTCTGTGCACCGTGCAGAAGACAGTTGATAAGTTCTTTATCCTTGCCGTAATTTGACTCACTGTAGACTAGTGATTTAATATTTTAATGTAATCCTCTACACACCTACAATCAGCAAATGCACATTTAGAAATAAAAATTGTTTCAAAGTGCCACCAACTGTTGTTTTTGCAAACTGCAATTCACAGAATGCATTTTTTAAATGCTTCTACTGGATGTGACAACATTTTCTAGCGTAGCATACAACTTACAAGAAGAAGCCTACATTATCCTTTTCCCAAGCTAGACAAGTAGAACATCTCATTATAATATCTCCCCTATGGGTAGGTTTCAAAAGCAACATAATACAGTATACCAGGCACACCTTTTCTGTTGTTTGTAAAATAATTTTTTTCAGATTTGTGTGTTTTAATGACAAGCAGATTTCCAAAACTTTCAAGAAACCTCCAAAATCACCTGAGAGAACCCAGTGCTAAAAGTTTGCTTTGCTTTTTAAATGTCTCCTATTAATGATGTGTGAGTTCCTAAGCGTTAAGTATGTGCTGAAAACACCATGCTCCAGTGCTCTGCTTTCACCTCCCCCAGACTTTAATTTTCACTCTTCTCAAACTTTGCTTTCCTCAGTCCCCTCACCCCTGCATTTTGATTTTTTCTGAATCAAGCTGGACTCCCCACCAGAAGAAACTCTTCTATGATCTGCTGACAGTGAGCAAAGAAACAGGATCATAAAGTTTACCAGAAAGGCGTAATCGTACTGATCTGTTGGTGCCATGAACAGGGTAAATAATCACAGAAGCTTGTCAGTCTGCATTGCGCGTTAGTAATACAGTGTGAGACAGTCTTCCAGGAGACCGAATGGTTACAACTCCTGGTGCGCTGATCTCCATAAATAGCAGCTCTAAATCAATTCTGTTTGCTTGCTGTGATCATATGAAATGCATCAACTGTGGAATAAATCAATGTGACCCCAAAGATTCCTTGGCCTAACATCTTATTATTTTGTGGTTATAGGCTGATTAGACATCTAAATAGTTTTCTGTGATAGCATCTGCATTATTTGAATATGCCAGATTGTGAACACAAACCTTTAGATTTCTCCAGTGCTTTATTTGCCAGCAATAACAATAATTAAAATAACAACATCCCTCCCTTGCTTTTGTTGATACCATTTAGTTTTTTCCAGAGAGGACAAAGTAGGCATTTTACTGGTTTGAAATGAAATGTGTTCTGTAAGGTCTGAGTTATTCAGCTATCGACTGGGGGGAGCATTCATTTTGGAGAACAGTAAGTTACTCCAACATTCTCAGTCCAAATTGATCCAACAGAATGAGACCCCCTTTGAAGTCTGAATTTTTCTTTCAAAACTGCAGCTCTGCCCCCCCTGTAGATGTAGCGGGTAATCAGTGCTGATTGATTTCTGAGTGTGTGGATGGAAGAACAGGGAGAGAAATGATGCAGTGACAGGAGAGGATGCAAAGTTGAAGAACATGGCAGGCATGTGCCAAGGAGACCTCTCATAAAAGCAATAGAGTGCAAAAAAGCCAGTGAGGAAAAGGTCTGAAAGATACAGCTGAAAGGTGAGACAAGGAGATTGTAGCTCAGAGGAAACTGTTGGTGCAACGACTGGAGGAGGTAGGAGTTTTCAGCAAAACAGCACATGGTTAAATGGAGGAGATGAAGGAGAAGAGGGTGCAGATTTGCAGAAGTTCCTAATCACATGGAAAGAAATCTGCTCAGTTTTCTGTTCTGAGAGACCAGGATCCCAAGGCAGCACATACTGACAAAACACTAGATGTCTGAGCTGTGTGCCAGTCTTTTTTCTTAAAAAAGTTTCAAAAGAAACAAATTACTAGTTTGATTAAGAAAAGCACTGACTTAAAATGCCCACAATTTTTCTTATAAGAGGAATTCTGATTTTTAAAATTATCTCAAAGATTTCAAATATTCTCTGACTGTTTCAAAGGAATAGAAATATCCAGATCCTCAAAGCTGCCACTGCCTTATTGGTAGCTGGCTTTATCACCAAACTTCTTAGTGGATGAGGGAAAGTCTGTGGATGTTGTCTACCTGGATTTTAGTAAAGCTTTTGACACTGTCTCCCACAGCATTCTCCTGGAGAAACTGTCTGCTCATGGCTTGGACGGGCATACTCTTCGCTGGGTAAAAAGCTGGCTGGATGGCCAGGTCCAAAGAGTTGTGGTGGATGGACTTAAATCCAGTTGGCGGCTGGTCACATGTGGTGTTCCCCAGGGCTCAGTATCGGGGCCAGTTGTTTAATATCTTTATCAATGATCTGGACAAGGGGATCAAGTGCACCCTCAGGAAGTTTGCAGATGACACCAAGTTGGGTGGGAGTGTTGATCTGCTTGAGGGTAGGAAGGCTCTACAGAGGGATCTGGACAGGCTGGATCGATGGACCAAGGCCAATTGTATGAGGTTCAACATGGCCAAGTGCCAGGTCCTGCACTTGGGTCACAACAACCCCATGCAATAGTGCAGGCTTGAGCCGGCAGTGTGCTCAGGTGTCCAAGAAGGCCAATAGCATCCTGGCTTGTATCAGTAATCATCCCCCTGCACTCGGCATTGGTGAGGCCGCACCTCAAATACCGTGTTCAGTTTTGGGCCCCTCACTACAAGAAGGATATTGAGGTGCTGGAGTGTGTCCAAAGAAGGGCAATGAAGCTGGTGAGGGGTCTGGAGAACAAGTCTTATGAGGAGTGGTTGAGGGAACTGGGGTTGTTTAGCCTGGAGAAAAGGAGGCTGATCGCTCCCTACAGCTGCCTGAAAGGAGGTTGTAGCGAGGTGGGTGTTGGTCTCTTCTCCTAAGTAACAAGCGATAGGACGAGAAGAAATGGCCTGAAGTTGTGCCAGGGGAGGTTTAGGTTGGCTATTAGGAAGAATTTCTTCACCAAAAGGGTTGTCAGGCATTGGAAGAGGCTGCCCAGGGAAGTGGTTGAGTCACCATCCCTCGAGGTATTTAGAAGACGTGTAGATGTGGCGCTTAGGGACATGGTTTAGTGGTGGACTTGGCAGTGCTAGGTTAATGGTTGATGATCTTAAAGGTTCTTTCCAACCTGAACGATTCTATGATTATATGATTCCTGGTATAAGAAAAACAAAATGAAACAAAACAAAACACAGTAAGAAATGCCTTTATTTCCATTCACTGTTTTACAATTAACCATGTTACTACAAATCTCAAGTGCTGTGCAATATGACTTCCTACTTTTGACTGGTCTTACAGGTGTAGTTCAGACTACCTAACATCCATGACTGCCATTGCTACATAGAAGTATTACATTAAATAAAAATAAGGCTGGATTTTTCAACTGGCATTGCAAAACCAATGGAGAACAGAATGACAATTGGCAAACAAAACAAAATCTTGAGAATTTGCAGGGTAAAATATCAGGTTTCTATGGTGCACACTAGTGAGGTTCTACAGTTTTGTTTTCCTTTCCTGTTTAGATCTAGGAAAACCTAATTACGATTCATTAAATGATTCTTCTGGTGTCAACTTAGGTGACAACAAATAAAGAGTATATCCTTTTCCTTAATGAGGACTAAATCTGAATTTTGTAGAGCTGCAGCCAAAGCCTACTGCCCATATTTAACATTGGTTTATAAAAAATGTGTCTTTTCAGTTTTCCTTGTTTCCTAATAAATTGCTTCAGCATTCTTTCCCCACAGTGCTTTCAAGATGGATTTGTCTCACCATTTCATTAACACAGTGTTGAACAGCAGCACTTCCTTTTGTAACAAATTAGCATTACTGTAGTGTGCAATATGGTTTTGAATCTCATTTACATTAGGATCCTTTCTATCATTCTGGCAAAAAAGACATTTTTATAGGAAAAATCTAATGTATGCTGCGAACATTTAGTTGCAGAGGCAACTAGGCTAAGGCAGCCTCCCTGGGTTTTGCTGCAGCAGAGAGACGTGTAGCACCAAATCCTCTGTTCTGCCCTGGCACAGGCTGTAATGCTTTTAACAGCACTCATCAGCGCAGACCAGGCTCTCCGCATGTAATGTTGACCCCCAAATTCCTCTTATCAGAGAGAGATTGTGAGTCTTTTATTCTCACTAATGAGGGATCAGACAGGGTGAACAGGTTTGGGATTTTGCTGAGACTCCCATGCCACAAAAATGCATTTTGCACCATACAGTCACGTCACCCATCAGAGAGGTGGTTATCAGAGAGAAGTTGAACTTGAATGGGTTACTACAGGCTAATTTTCAAGCTTACCGAAGACTCGAATTTCTGACTTGTCTGCAACAAATGAAGTAATTCTCTATTCTTTACTTCATTGCTCTGATTGTTACAAACCCACTTCTACTGAAGTGGTCAGGTGTCCTTTAAACCCAATATTAATCTCAAATGACAAACCTCTTCATTTAACATTCCTCATGGCTATTTGAGGAGCAAATAAATATCCTTCTGCTTTTCAGAAAAATGCCTCTGCAATTGAATCTCTTATTAAATTAGTAAGAGCTGTTCTGTCATACAAATACTCTATTAGCATGAAACAAAAGTTAGAAAAGAAGCCGCTGAGTGTTCCTGCTAAATGAAAATTCTTATGAAGATCATAGGATCCACAGGGTTTGCCTAGCACAAAAGCAATCTCTATTGAGTTGTACTGGATAACTAATAGGAACAACAATAATAGTAACAGAACTGTAACACTTTGCTTTCATATGCACTAAGGCAAAACTTTGCCTTGATCAATAATCTAAACAGATTTGCTTCAGTCCATCAATTTTGCCTTCTAGCACATTGTATCCTTCCTTTAACCGCACTTAGATGGGTGAAACGCTGCTGTTTCCTGTTCTCTACTGGGCTGTTCCACATTCCTGGCAATCCCTCACATCTCTTACATCATTAGTCCCATCCCTATTTTCTCTAATTCCCGTGATTTTACAGCAATTCATTCTGAAAGCCAAACAGCACACTGCCAGAATCAGGTCACCCTTATTTTGTTAACACATGGTGCTGGCCAGTGGCACGACAAGGCAGGATCCAAATCCTGCTGGGATTTTAACCCAAATGGTGATTTGCCCCACTCCCACCCATATACAATACTTAAAGTGGCAAGCCTATCACAAGGCCAAAAAAATCTTCATTGCCTTGATAGCTAAAGCAACCTTTCCAGAATTCGGTCATTACTATTTATTAATCCCTCGCGGCTATGTCCAGAAGTCCTGCTGCATTAATGCAAAGAAACATAGAAATGGTGGCTGGAGAAGGATTCTCTGGAAGTCATCCAGCCTGACCTCCCCTGGGGAGCAGACCTGTGCCAGCACTGGATCAGGTCAGCCTATGGCTTTGCCTTCCCAACGCAGCAGAGGTAGAGGCAGCTCGTCTTTCAAATTGCCCCCTATCTTGCTTCCACTGATCAGTTTATTAAACGGTAGAGTACATCTGCAATTTACTAGTGAACAGCTATGTTACATATGTATATTTTAAAATAAAATATGCAGCTCTGATTTTATACTGGTTCTGTGTGTTTCTTCTAGAAATAAGACAGCTTGAGAGCTTCACTATTCTCAATGTAAACTAGAGTTTTCCAAATGTGTTGTAAGAAACTTCCTGACTGCAATTTCCCGTTACTTCTTATGCTAACCACCATAATCATGAACAATAGATCTTCCCTTTTTGTGATTGCCTTTCACATATATTTATATATATCACACATACACATATATTCATATACAAGTATACATATCATATATATAATTATATTACATATGTATCAATACATATAAAATCTATATATAATGGTATATAGAATCATAGAATCATAGAATAGTTTGGGTTGGAAGGGACCTTTAGAGGTCATCTAGTTCCACCCCCCCTGCCGTGGGCAGGGACATCTTCAACTAGATCATGTTGCTCAGAGCCCCCTCCAACCTGACCTTGAAGGTTTCCAGGGATGGGGCATCCACCACCTCTCTGGGCAACCTGTGCCAGTGTTTCACCACCCTCAGTGTAAAAAATTTCTTCCTTAGATCTAGTCTCAATCTACCCCCCTTTAGTTTAAAGCCATTCCCCCTTGTCCTGTCGCAACAGGCCCTGCTAAAAAGTTTGCCGCCATCTTTTTTATGTGTATATGATACATATATGATGCATATATCATATATATGATATGTATATATCATATATATCTGATCTGATATATATCTATATCTTTCAGTCTTCTTATACTAACTTCAAGTAATGTAAGGCAAACAACTTAGGAGAATGGTGTAGGAAGAACTAATGAGACCATGAAGTCAAATATCACAAAAAGGAGGAATGGGGATGCAAAGAGTTGAAGACAGCTAGTCTGTTTTACCTATGGAAAGAGGTTAAGAAGGAAGCTTGATTGCAGGCTATTTGATTGCAGGCTACAGAGAACTATATTGGCAGAATTCATTTGATGCCAGATACTTTTTAACTGAACAGACAAAAACATGCAAGGACCAACTGCTGAACACTGAAGTCATCCAAGTTCATGTTAAAAAGAAGATGGAATTTTTTGTCAGAGGAAGCAATTTACCAGTTTGAGTAGATTAAAATGGATGTGGGAGAATGAGTTGGGATGGGTCAGCACCTCTTTTTTGTGTCCCTGAGGATTTGTCTGCTTTTCTTCCAGTTATCTCAGCCGGGCTGATAAAATATATTGCCTGTCTCCCTCCTCCGTGGCCTGATTCTCACTCCAGTCACAAACTCTTGAGTCAGAGTAGGGATGGTGAAATTGTGTGGCCTGTGGTTATGGTAGGAACCCCTAATACTCTTTGGGTCTTTAAAAATCTATTACTTGACCATGGGTTGCAAGAAGCCTCAAATGACTAGATGTGTTTCCCCAACTTTTATATTGTTTCTGTATATAGACAACTCCTATTTCTTAGAACAGATTGTAGATACACTCAGTCTGCCATTCTGTTATATCATCCTGCTACGTTAGCATTATATTGCTTTCCCAGGGCTCTTTGCCACTATGATTGTTCACTTCTCAACAAATCACATTTAATGTTTACTTTATTAATATTGTCTGCATCAATCTCTGAATAACAGATAATCAAGAGAAGGATTCCCTCCTTGAAGAATCATGTTTACTTATTCTTTTGATTTCTGCTATATAGTTATGACAGCATTTAGCTATGGTGACCTTCGTATTACCAGAGTGAAGGAACTTACATCCCTCGCAGCCCCTCTACTCTCTCACCTTTGATCACGGATAAATAGGGGAGGATGATATCATAGAGGTACCTAACCATTTTCTTTCTCCTGTGTATGAATTATGGTTATGGATAACTGTTAGATGTGTTGGTCAAAGACTTTGTCTTTATCCAAGCCTCTTCAAGCATAATTTCCACTAGCCTAGTTATGTATGACCTTCAGTATTAGTCCTTTTTTTTTCACATTAGCTACATCAGTTCCTAACAATCTCATCCCACGTCGTGCCAAGTTCAGTCTGACTCCAGCCTAAAAATATTGTCTGTCGAGATATTGCCATTATCTCAAACTTTTTTCTGCTTGCAATAGGTGGATGCTCAAATTCTTTAACAAGTTTCAAATTTTCAAAAAATGCTATCCAGTATGTAAGTAGTGCAGGTGGAATTTAACTGGAAATGTACACAGTTATATTACTTAAATGATAGCGAGGTTTGGTCCTTATTGTGTCAAAATTGGTTTTTGGTCCCTGAGATCGTTTGCTGTTCATTTTCTGTACTTTCACATTCCTGGCTTTCAGAGTAACCCACACAAACTTTTCCTACGGGGATACATCCATTTGCAAATCACCTCCATCTGAATATTGTATAATTTAGTGATGCAAAGACTTAAATTATCTAAAACAGTTGAATAAATATCCTCAAATTCCTCTATTGCTTTCCTTGCATCTGGCTGTGCCCACCAAGTGTTCTTTAAATTACAGAGGGTAAAATTGTGCCCTTTAAGCTTCAAATATATAAAAATGTAGAAACTTCACCGAAAGAGCCCTACAACCATTTCATCCAGTCCTCCATTTTCAAGGTCACATTAAGCATGACTATGATTAGACATCCAAGTAATTAGTTTCTTCTTTTCTCTGGTTTTGTGTCTTTGGTAAATCTCATAGGTAATTCAATGGAAACTGCTGACACATCAATGAAAGTCAAAGGGGTTGAAAAACAGCAGTCTGACCCTTGTAAATGAAAGCAGAATTGGGTCCAGAAAAAGGAGTGAAGTACTGAGAACACAGCAGGTGATTTTAAAGTATGCTTAAAATCTCCAAAACAAGCTTAAAAGACTCCCTCCGTGAAGGAAAGGAGGATATCTAAACATGCTCTAGTAATTTTCATGTAACAAATCCAAGAAAGGGAGCACACACCATCATCAGCTCCCAGGTATATCTCTCCCGATACTGTTTCAGCCAGACAATATCAGGCTGTCAACATCTGACTGACCCATGTTTCACTGCTCCTCAGAGGACCATGTCTCAGAGAACTTTGTCTACTTAATGGCAATCAAAATGGCAAAGACTGAACAATGCTACCAAAACACTGGTTTTTGAAAAGATTTTACTAAAATCTTACAGCTCTCTTTGAGAATATGAAACTAAAAACTCTTTTTGCAGGAACTGACAAACTGTCCCTGATGTAGGAAGCGAGCACTGATGAGATCTTACCAGATTCATATTGAATCAAGTAGAAAAGCAACCTGCATTACTGGATTTGCCACCACTGATCCAAAGGCCATTGACAGGCCAGCACAGTGGAAGACAAGAGTAAATTAACATCTAATGTTACATATAGTACTCGGCCAGTAAGAAAGTCTGCCTAGCTGAGACAAAGAACATACCCCTAATGAAAGAGATTTCCTAGAATAAATGCCAGTATTTGCACCACAGCCAAAGGAGAGAGGAAGAGGCCTGGAAGGTAACTGAGATTAGAGATCCTGTCTGCCATACCCAGGTGCCTAAAGTTTTATTTTAAGTGTATCCATTTTAGGCAGAGGTTAGGCAGGATCACTTAGGATGAAACCCCCAGTTCTTATAATCAAACTTTAAGTGGGAAGTTCTCATCTGGGGAGACTTTGGAGAACTTAATATCTTAGGACAGATAAGGAGCAGATGTAGAAGGGAAGGGGTAATCATGCTCTCTGCTTCCCAAACCCCCAGTCTTTGGGAACATCTTTTCTAGCAGGTTTGGGGTTGTTTTTTTTTTCATTTTTATGTCTACAGCTCAGAATTCAGAGCTGCAATAGAAGCGAACAGTCAGGTGCACACTACATTTTAATAGTCTGCTCTTTTGCTTTCTCTTATTTCTGGCTAGTTGCATAAGGGAAATAAGGGACAGTTCTTCTTATCTTTTCCAAATAGCAAAATATTCCAGTTTTCCTCAAACAGAAAATGAGAAATTTTTACATTTTTCAGGTTCTGGCTGATCTTATTTTGACTCTCTGCTGCACTGATCATGCCAGTTTATGTGGATCAGTCATACCAGTCATTTGTTGCTAAGGGTATGCCTTGTATCATTCCTGGATCACTGGCAGTGATTTGTGAACTGCACAGAAGAAAAACAACAAAAGAGAAGATGTTGTTAATAGTTACTATTGATATCAAAGTAGTTTATAGTAAGCCACTCAAAGCCCAGGATCAGGACCCTCAAAGCTATTTTCAAGGCTCTGCAAGCACTCAGAGCACATCGGTAGTCTCTGTTCTAAAGAATTGCAGTCTAAGATTGGTGCTAGCAGAGGCACACAGGTGGGAGAACATTGGCAAACAAAATACTACCAGGAAGAATAATAGGTAGCAGTCATAGCTTAATCAACAGCCTGACTCTTGCAAGTGTGTTTTGTAGGCATCAGAGCAAAGGAGGATTTTTAGGTAAGATAATGAGGATATCTGTGCCTGTTACAGGAAGCTTCTCTCAAGCCTGGGAAGGCATGAAGATGTCTGAGTGAAATCAAATAAGACTCTGGGAGGGGCCAGCATCAGAGGCTAGTGGGTGGCAGTAATTGACCTGAGTATGTGATGAGAAGCGGGTAAACTACCAGAGGCTTTGAAAGTCATGTAAAGAAAATTTGCTTGTTAGTGAGGTATTAGTGGAGGAGTGAGGGAAGGGAAGGGATGCACAAAGAAGAGATGAAGAGAGGAGTCATGGCCACAACAGCAGGCTATGGAAATGTGTGGAAATGCAGCATTTGGGTATGTATAGTGCAGCTTCCAAGGCTAGAAAAAAGTAACTGAAACATGAGAGAAACCAGCCGGTAGTTTTAGCTACTAAACGTCCCTCGCTCCACTCTTAAGCAGAGGCAGCTTGGGCAGTGACATAACTTCACCTGAGGTTTTTCCAGCATCTTATATGGGGCTTAGGGTTTTGGAGTGTAGAAATCCCCCATGATTTAGTGCTCTGTTTTAAACATGAGAGAGACTGTGAGTCTTGGAGGAATATGCAAGGATGTTCTCTCTCCTCCTTCCCAGTGACAGGAGTGTAAGGGGGGGGGAACAGAAGGTCGGGCTCCCGTGTGGAGGTGTGCCCAGCTGCAGGAGCAAGCAGTGGAGGAGAGAGCTTGGAAGTGAGGGGGAGAAAGTTCATGACTAGGATGAAAAGTCACGATGTAAGGGGTTGTGGGGACAGACCTGGGCCAAGTCCAAAGAATGTTCGACAGTGATGAGAAAGCCATGGAAAACCCAGAGACAGTTGCAGGTTGCTTTTTTTTTTTTTAAATAATAGATGCATATTTTTCTTGTACTTGGTAAGAAGAAGACTGCTTGGGTTTGAAAGTCTTGCCTTGCTCTTAAAGAGGTGAACTGTACACTCAATGTGCCTTTGCAGACCTCCTCGAGTGTAGAGACAGGACTTTGAGGAGAGTAAGCATTGGGGAAGGGGTGTAACAAGATTTTCCCAAGGAAGGAAAGGGAAACCCACAATGATAAATGAAATTCACAACTGAAATATAAAAGCTACAAAATAAAATTGTCTGATTCTGCTTCCATAAACACAGACATGATCTTGCAAATGAGGATAAGTCCACATCTCAATTTTTTAAAATCCATTAACATTTTAAAGGCTACACCCAGAAGCAAGTTTTTTTTAAGATCAGCTCAAAACCTCTATCTGGGCATGTTCTACCTGAGACCTGAATCCTTTAAGACTGACTTCTTCCTGTAATGAAAAACAAAACATACCTTTCTAAATAGAAATCACATCTATGTTTTACAGTTAAGTACTCCCTTCCCCAATAAACACACATATACACTAGACATGAAGAAATGCAGTTTTACAGGCTTCTATGAGACCTGTCAGTTAAACAATTTTTGGATAATGAAAAGATTGGAAAATAATAACAGGCCACATCTTTCTATGGCATTGGCTACAGCTTCCTTAAATCATCAGGTCGATGCTGATCCAGGCTGCTGATCTGGCTCTTTAGTTCTACTTGGTTACTTTTCTCAAAGTCAGATGAGATACAGTTCTGCTTCCAGCCAGGGGGACGTACCGCTGGCTCATATTTGGCAGAAGCTTGAAGTGACACGATTTCATTTATCTACCTCTTTTGAGCCTTTTGCTTCTCAGAGTCTTTGTTTTCTTCCTCAAAGAAAGAGCTGCACATAGAGCAGTGGCAATACTGATGGCCTTTGCTGGCTGGATTATTCTTTGGTAGAGTGGATTTAACACTTTGCAGCATCTAGACCAACAGTTTCATAACAGCCTCACTCCAAGACTAGATTATGTTGGATTTAATTGGTTTATGCAAACTCTCACTTGTCACCAGAATGAGATCTTCAGCTGTGTTCTACCTTGCAAAGTGCTGCTGAGAGTAACTGCACGTATCCCAAATCCCTCAAAGGGCCTCCTGACCTTGCAAAGCTCTGTCATTTGGACAATGCCATAGCCATTTGCTACTGCTTTAGTCTTCCTGCCCTACTCTGCTGACGAAAGTAGGCCTACAAGATCTTTGTGGTCTTCAAAATTTCTTCCTTTCCTGAATTTCAGCATGTTGTAAGTGTCTCTCTCTAAGCCTCTTGCTAAGCAGAATGGACAACTAAATTTTGCAATTAAGTCTCATACTGCAGAAGAAACTGTCAACTAGTAAACACTGACATCCTAAAAGGACTCAAATTAATGGATAATGCGTTTTGTTAAATTAGCAGCCCAAATCTGCATGCCAGCAAAAGCTCCTAGCTTCTGATTACCTCTGGGAACAAAGAAGAGTAGAGCATGCTTATAAATAGTGGCAGTGGGCTTAGCATATGTTACCTTCTTTCCTAGATAAATATTAATTAGCCATGCAGAAGAACCAGATCCTTAGTAGGAAGAAATCTTTGTAGCTCCCCTTAAATCAATGTTGGCATGCTGATTTCACAAGAAAAAGATTTGATTCTTAATTTTCAGCAATATTACTTCTTTGCTGTGATTCACTGCATTGCACAAGTTTCCACCAAGCTTTCTGCATTAGTAGCTTGTTGCTTTAAAATGTGTGCAGACTTTTTTTTTTAAACACAGAATTCAGTGTTTCATTTCTGAAAACTTGATATTTGGGACCTGTTTGAAATCAGCTCTGGATCCTGAAAGGAAACCCTTACAGTTCTCAACCTCTAAAGCAGAAAGAAAGATCTGAACATACTGAAGTGGGCCAAAGCTTTAAACCTTATATAGGTCCATATCTGAAAGTGGAGGATTTATCTTCTGCCAGATCTGAGCACAGAACATGAGACTTTTCATTTGAATCCCTACAGAGTCTAAACGCAGGGTCCTTTGGCTTCATGCTGAACAGGTGCTCTTCTCTTTTTTTTTCCTTATGTGACAGGCAGGAGTTAAAGGTTATGCCATCGACTTTCAGTCATGGTAGACAGCTGTACCTTTATGTCGTACTGTCATGGCTATTTCCTACAGTTCATTCCTCGATGGATCTGCATGTATTTCATCGCAGACAGATCCTGTTGGGTGAAAACCCCTTCAGGTGTACAACTGGAGACAGCCTGAACTATAGGGATGATTATTCCGCCAGACTCTCTGGCAGCAAATCAGATATTTGCACTGATTTTAGTGTGAATTAGAGGCTCCAGCAGCCTCAGATGGAAACCACAATAACGAGGAGGCAACAGCCTTTTACACACAAGCAGTCATTTCTTCTGCTTTGTAACGAAGCAGGAGAATAATGGGCAGCATGGAAGGAGAGAAGCTGTGGCAGGATTGAAGCAGTTTCCTGTGGAGCATCTGCAGGAACATCATTAAAGAGCAAACCCCTTGTAGATGAATGAGGAACAGTCACCAACCTCAACTGCTGCCTCCATGAACTGAAACGTGTCAGGATGGGTGCAGTGTCTGGAGATGAAATGGTAGAGACAGTGTAAGGGAGGACTGGAGTTTCTTTTTGCTTGACCTCAGTTGGCTATTTAAAGAGTAATTGAATACTCTTCAGAGGATATTTGAGTGCATTTTTCAGCAACTGTGCCTGACCAGTATGAAGAATAAGGAGATAACTCGATCTGGCTTTATTCCTCTGGGTCGAGAAACTCGGTGTATATCTGTGCCTGTTGAGCCCATGTGCTTGTTTCTTTTTCTGGGTCCTTAGAGTCAAAATCAAAAACAGGCCCAGCTGTTCCTTATAATTAAATTTCAGTCACTCAAGCTGGGTGTTTTTATTTTGACTAGTGACTTAAAAGTGTTGGCATTTAAATGGCCTCAGCTATATTTCAAAGTTAACATTGAGAAACTTCACACATGTATTAGCGTTATTTGTCTGTTGGCAAACTCAACAAAATACCACTGCGTTGATTTACATAGTGAAGGTTATCTTTGCTAACAGAAGGACTCAGAATTTCATTATTTAAAATATGAGGATGAATCTCATCGCAGTGCAGGAGGCTACAGATGGCATTACACACAACTTGCCACCTGAGTCAAGGGCAGAGGTGAAGTTTATATTGTGCACTGAGCCCTGCGTTCAAATATACCTTAAAGATCCAAACCCCAAAACCCAAACAACAATATCTGCGGCCAGCACAGATCTGACTGTTGGATGAGGACTCTTCTTTTCTGGCACTTAGATTAGTTTCTATGTGTCTGTCTTCTCGCTCTAATTTATTTATAAGTCATTGATGACATTTATGCCATACATGGGCAGTTTGTGATGCAATAAAGCAGTAATAGGCTCAGTTTTCATTGCGGTTTCTATATTTGGGTATTTTAGTACATCAAAATCTGGATAGAAGAAGTATTAACAGTCTTACACCAGCAGAAAGAAATTAATTTTATGCCTGCCTCTGCACAGAAGCTAAAAGCTTCAGGAAATGGGATCTCTTCCCATAAGCATCTTTTC
The DNA here is from genome assembly GCF_000699105.1 of Pygoscelis adeliae. NCBI lineage: Eukaryota > Metazoa > Chordata > Aves > Sphenisciformes > Spheniscidae > Pygoscelis > Pygoscelis adeliae. Next base: position 5,383,245 of record NW_008825615.1, read on the forward strand.
AGATCCAGTTAGGAGAGGTGAAGGTAAACAATGAAATGCAGTCTTCAGGGTGACAGCATAGCAGCGAGGTATGATCGTTCACGTGATAATACATATGATTCACAATATGTTTCTGACTGGCACAGTACTTACTGATGATCTAGGTAAAACCTAGTTCCTGCTTTCATCAAGCCTTGTCCCGTGGGAGCCCAGCCGTGGCACGGAGCTGTGTGCAGCCTGGCTGGGCAGAGAGGAAGAGTAACTTTTGAAAGTCTGAGTACCTCTTGCTCTGACACAAATCCTGGGAACCAGAACGCACAGCCTAAAGAAAGCAGCAGCTCCAGTGTCTTCTGCGTGCCCCACCAGCAGTGATGTACAGCGCCAGGTCCATGACATGGAGCAGTATTAAGAAGCTGGCTTTACATTCTTGCTGCAGCTACATGCCTAACCCAAGACTGAAGTCCCAGAGAGAAGCGTGGAGAATGCTTACTGAACCTGCCCAGGAGAACCAGGTGACCCTTGTGAGAAGTCAAGTGAAGTCACCACAGCTAGACCTGGCATGGCCTGGGTGAATGTTTTCCTGACCACTGGCAGCACTACTATATAACTGAGTAAGAAACAAGTAAGCACAGCAGAAGAAAACAAACAACGGAGGAGAAAAGCATCTTCTTGCCAAGACAAAGAGGGAAGCAATGAATGATGATTACTGATGAATAATACCCAGAATTAATGGAGAAGGGCAACAGCAAAAGCTGTGCACAGAACACAAACATTTTGTAATGAGGGTAAACAGTGACATTAGTAGGGTGGCCAGAACTCATCGCCTATTCACATAGTACTTGTCTGCATTACAGGACATGGCTGATGGCAGTGGCTAGGGCTAGAACATTACCTTTGGAGGCTCTATAATTTCATCAGAAGAGCCTTTCCAGAAGGGGAAAGCTGTTCCAAAGCTGAATGAAGGGACCAGGTTTTGCTCTTGTTATTATTGGTGTTTTAAATTTAAATCAGTCTCAGATACGTAGCCCTATTTGGGAAGAATGTTGAGCTATGGAGGCTCGAGGGCAGCTGCCAGCTTAAGCACAACTAAATTCAGCCAGAATTGTCAAGCAGAAGTGGAAGCAATAGCACACTGTATTAGAAACCAGGATTATAAAATCTCTGCCCATCAAAGAGACCAGAAGAATATAGATAGCTCTATATTATTATTTTTAATGCAGTAAAGCCTAGAGGCTCCAACCAATTACCAGGCTCTACTGAGCACAAGGAGGCACCACAAAATAAAAACATGGAAACAGACTAAACCCTATCACAAGTCCTTTTGGGAAAACAGAAAGGCTTATTGACATTTTGTCTTCCTATCAGTTTGGTGAATGTAGGCAAACCTTGACTACCACACTTCGATTAATCCAAGGCAATCCTCTCCCTAGCTCACTTCTTGAGAGAGCCTAACTAAAGAGCGGATCTGGGAATGATTTTACAAAATCTCAAGCACTGTCGCTACTTTTTGATCTCAGGGGACCTGTGGGTGCTTAGCGCATCCCAAGATCAGGGCACCTTGCCCAGTACTGAAACAGGGAGGGAAAGGGTCATCCCTGCAGGGCTCTGGCTTTCCCACACTGCTGTGCAGCCCTGGCTCTCCCTCAGTTCAATGCTTCTCTTCCTAGAGTTTCCTCACCCCTCTGGGCCACGATGGATCCTCTCCAGCCTCCTCTTGCTGTCCTTCCCTGACCTGCATCCTCTCAGGTGTGCCAGTCCCTCTTGCTCAAGGATTATCAACTGGGTGCTGAGGTTTTTCACTCTGCCCATAAACTCGATGTCCCAGGCAGAACAATGCAGTGCCTATCCCTGCGTGATGCTGAGCACGGCCCAGGAAGGACAGGGTCACAGGGGAACAGTTTGCCTTCCCACCACAGAGGAAAACAGCCAGGAGGAGACATCTGAGAAGGGAGCGCTGAGAGTTTGCAGGGAACTTAGGCAGGTAGCAGCATGTGCAGGTATGCACAAACATGCCTGCAGACTTAAGCCCGTGCCTCCTCTTTACTGGGTTTATCGTGGCATCTTTGGGAGATTTACTCGAGGGCTGGAGCACAGACAATTCACTGATCTTAGAATTACCCTGACCCAGCTAAAAGCAAGCTCGCACCTCCCTCTGTGTGCAAAACTTTCCTGCGGTGGCAGAGAACAAACACCGGCATGAGCTGCAGGACGTGGACAAATTTGTGCTTCTGGTGCACCTCTTGCACCTCTTGCTCCTCGCCCCCCGAGCACTTAAGGATCCTGCAGGGCACATCAGGGCTGTTCAATCACGGATGTGCGTTTCCAAGCACACCAGAAAAAAAAGGAAAAAAGAAAAGAAAAAAAGGGTAAGAAAGCCTGAGCCCAGGAGGCACTGGATTGCTAAAAGTTTAAGTGGAAAGCAGGCGATGTGCCCCGGTGGGACGTGCAGCCCCCGCAGCAGTGGGACCCGCCGCGCTGCG
>NW_008825615.1:5387115-5388265 GCF_000699105.1 Pygoscelis adeliae
GACTCTTACCACGGCCGAAACTGCAGCGCCGAGGAAGGGATCTACCAAGATGCCACCCCCCTCTCCGGGAAGATCGTGCTCGCCGTCGTCCTGGCGCTCGTCACGCTGGCCACGGTGCTCTCCAACGCCTTTGTCATCGCCACGGTCTACCAGACGAGGAAACTCCACACGCCGGCCAACTATCTCATCGCCTCGCTGGCCGTCACCGACCTCCTTGTCTCCATCCTCGTCATGCCCATCAGCACCATGTACACTGTGACCGGCAAGTGGACGCTGGGCCAGATCGTCTGCGATATCTGGCTGTCCTCGGACATCACCTGTTGCACGGCGTCCATCCTGCACCTCTGTGTCATCGCCCTGGACCGCTACTGGGCGATCACCGACGCCGTCGAGTACTCCACGAAACGGACTCCCAAGCGGGCAGCGGGCATGATCGCTCTGGTGTGGGTCTTCTCCATCTGCATCTCCATGCCCCCTTTGTTTTGGCGGCAGGCGAAGGCCGAGGAAGTCTCTCACTGTGTGGTGAACACGGACCACGTCCTCTACACTGTGTACTCCACAGTGGGAGCCTTCTACTTCCCCACTCTGCTGCTGATAGCCCTCTACGGGAGGATCTACGTGGAAGCCAGATCGCGGATTTTGAAGCAGACGCCAAAGAAAGCAGGTAAAAGACTAACGCGGGCTCAGTTAATCACAGACTCCCCGGGGTCGTCCTCCTCCGTCACGTCCATAAACTCCAAGGCCCCCGAGGGATCCAGCGAAACGGGCTCTCCCGTGTACATGAACCAGGTGAAGGTGAAGGTCTCGGATGCCCTGCTGGAGAAAAAGAAGCTCACGGCCGCTAGAGAGCGGAAGGCTACAAAGACTTTAGGGATTATTTTAGGAGCTTTCATCGTCTGTTGGCTGCCCTTTTTCATCATCAGCCTGGTGTTGCCTATTTGCAAGGACGCTTGCTGGTTCCACGGGGCCATCTTTGACTTTTTCACGTGGCTTGGATATCTCAACTCCCTCATCAACCCCATCATCTATACTATGTCTAACGAAGACTTCAAACAAGCTTTCCACAAACTCATACGTTTCCGATGCACAAGCTGAAAATTTTGAATGCGATGTGTCCTCCGGGTCTGCCCCCATGCACGCCCGTGCCCGA
>NW_008825615.1:5388931-5402557 GCF_000699105.1 Pygoscelis adeliae
TCGGGCTGGGTTTTTTTTTTTTTGGAAAGGAAGGAAGGTAGGACAGGTCCCAGAGTAAGGCTGCTGGTAAAGTTCAGCCTACTTTCTGGCCTCCTTACGGCTCCGGCTGCTCCTGCTGAGAGCGGAGCCGGCTGGGAGCAGGCATCCTGAAAGGAAAGCTGCCTTTTAGCCACCGTGGAAGGCTCGGCACCTTTATGTTTCTCTTCACACGCGGAAAAGCTGTGCCTTTCTGCGCCTCTGACAAAAGTGGCTGCCAGCTAATAGCTGAACTCAGCACCACGTTCTGCAGAATACACACTTGCCTTTATTGTGATACTTTAATAATTCTGCCAATCTTTTGCTTTTTGTCTGCAGAATCAAGTTGCTATTGTAAAGACCCACTGCTTGAAACTTCCCCAAGCCCAGTTGCCAGACTCATGATGCTGCAAAAACGTCAATACATACTGCCACCAAACTGCTCAGCTCTGCATTTCAGTGTAATGACTCTGGCAGAGAAGCTGTTCCGATAGTCACGCAGATCAGTTGCAAAAAAAGAGGGCAGCCTCGAATCAAGGTCTATAATTCATCTGGACTGAAGAAAAAGTTTGAGAGTAAACTCCATTTATTTTGCAGGCTTAACTTCTTAATTTGTTCTCCGGCCGGTTGTAGGGGTGTGCACAAGGGCACAGTTGTCTCTGTCTGTGTTGGTAGCATAGTTGTACTTCTGCACACCTGTAATTTCTTTCTTTCAGTGGAAAGAGTTGCTCCCTTCACTTAGGAGGCCAAGAGGAGAAAAAAAGCAGCATTTAAAATAGGAGCATCGCAGTAAATTCTGTAAATGACTCCTTCAGCTGAACATCTGTGAGAAGTGACAGTGTGCAAAAGTTATAGTTGTATTTCACAACAATACTAAATGCAAATGCTGTAGAAACAAGAGTTGTAGACCTGTTCAACTGCACTGCATATCTATAGTCTGTCTTCATAGTTGCCTTTATAAAGTAAATACTTCTTGTTTCTACTCCATAACTCAAGAGCAGAAAACAAGAAGTCCAATGACCTTTTCCATAAACCAGCTGGGAGTAGAAGTAGCAGTTTGATGTTGTAACCATGTTTCCCATTTTGTGTCCGTTGCACACCCTTACCGCATGAACCACTGCGAAATTTAGAATTCTCTAAGTAATTACATTATTTAGTGTATTTTGTAAAGAAGTGAAGCAGTTTGCTCTTTCAGAAGAGCTATATCACCTGCAAAATAAATACCTGTGAATCATGAATTAACTGATGTTAGTGAAATTACTCTCCTACCTACTTCCCCCTTCTTTTTTTTTTCTTTTTTTTTTTTCTGATCAGACCTTAAGACAGGTCTACGCATATTCAACAGTCAAAGTTAGAGTTACAGGATATGGTCCACCCGCTGTGATAGAACTGCATTGATTGTTCCTCCTATGTGTAAATGAAAATGAGTATAAACAATAAAATGCTTTACTGTGTTCTCAAGAGTGTTTGGTAGCAATTGTGTGACTGAAAGCAGTACTTATGGGTTTACCTGGTTTCTCAATATTGACTTTTTAGGTAACGCTGATTTGATGAGTCACTCAAGAAAGCAATTGAGGAAGGTTGAAATTGCAAGCTTCGATCAGTGGTCGGATTTTTAACAGGCAGCTTTGCTTTCATCCTAACCAGTACTGTTAGGTATAATTCTTACTATTTTCATATAATCCCAGATTAAATTTTTAGGTGTTTTTAAACAGATATTCTTCTTACTCCATTAAAAGCAAACAAAACTTATTTTAGCGCTTGGTAGATACTGTAATCAATGTCCTTTTAAAACTGTATGTATGTATTCTAGATGGGGGCTGTTATAAAGACTGGAAAAATCTTACATGATTTATCTACCTGTTATTCTTCAGAGAGTCATTCAAGTAATAAGGATTTATTTACCTAATTGAATAGTAAAGAAGGAACCTGACCCTCTGTGCCTCTGAAACTTCCATTAACTGTAAAGAGGAAGATGTGGTCATGGGCAGGAAAGAAGTCTGCAAGATACAAATTAAAGTAGTGGAAAATAAACATTTTTGGTAATGTGAAGAAATCCAGAAGACTTGCCGCAAAATTGCATACCTCTAAAAAAGAGAATACTATAGTATGCTTCTAGAAAGTGCCCTCTTAAATTATTAAAGACAAACGTGATTAGAGGAATTTTCTAAACCACTATCTTATTTGATTTGATTCCTTTTAAATTTTTTTTGCAAACATGGGGTGAAAAAAAGCAAGGAAGATAGCATCAAACAATGCTTAACCTATTCTCATTTGTCATTTTCCAATCTTGTAGAATGAATTTTGTTTACGCCGAATTCTCAGTGAAATCACTAGGCTGCTTATATGTCTAAAAAATGGAAAATGAGACTGGAAAATGAGTATTTTCAGTATTTCCACAGAGAGTTGAGTCTTCTGTCAGTGTTACAAAGTTATGTGACTTGGAGAGCATGAGGTTCAGGAGTTGGACTTTCCCGGTCCTCACACAGCTGGAGTATACCTTCATCTTTGGCAACTGGCAGCAAATGCTCCCGGCTCCCTCTTGTGATGCGAGGATTTTGCTGAGAAGCGGTGAAACTAATTCATCAAATTATCCTTCCAAGTTTATGCCGTGGCTCTGAACTTTCCGCACAAACAATCATTTCAGATAACCACGCTCGCTGTTGGGAAGACAGTCGGTGTGAAAGCTGCCCTGAGTGACTTGGGGCCAGAGGAGAAGAAGCTACCTGCTGAGATACCTGCTAGTTGAAGGCCTTGCACTAGCTGAGCAGCCTGATCTAGGTCAGAAAACCATTCCTGCAAGGAGATAGGTAGAACACGCACCTGTTTGCAGTGAGAGAGAAGAAATGTAGGGCAAACATCGCTCAGTGCCGGAAAATATAAATACGTGGAACACGTTCCAAGATTCACGTAGTGTGTTTTAGGACAGAAAGGGTGGCCCATGTGAGCTTCACTTCTTTGTGACTGGCAGAGTGTGTCCTGGTTGAACCTAGGTTTTAAAAGATGTTAGGGTTCAGGGATGTGGCAGTAAAGTTTTGACTCTCTGGAGAGGTCTGAGGATGTTGTCCTGCCTCTCCACTCCCATGCTGTGCCTGGTCACTTGCGCTCTGGCTCTGGAAGGGTGGAGCATCTGAAATTTTCAGTAGGAGAGGCTGTCCTTTCTGTCCACCCCATGTCTGTACTCCCATGGAAGGGGCTCAGAGGACCCTGCCTTTTGGTGTTATTTTGTCATGAGACCCTCTTCATGACCCTGCAGGTAAACTCCAAAGGTGCTTAAGCCCATGCTGTTTCAGTCTTCCATTATAGAAGCAGCATGTCTTCCTCATATCTATTTATTTGTTGCATTGGGTTCAAACATTGTCAGATGATGTTGTTGAGACAAATCTCTGGTGGGCACTGAGCTGTGAAGTTGATCACACATTTGCAAACCCCATGCTTCCTACATTTCATGGTAAGGGATATGTGCATGATAGTGCTGCTGACTGCAAGCACTGTGAGACATAACTGTACAAGAGTAGCTGCAGTTGTCAGAGCAGCTGTTTGCAGACCCATAGCTGTACTATTTTTCTAGTATTTCTCATTTCTTTCTTACGAGGCATTTTTCTTCCCATTAATAAAACACAGTCACAGAATATAGAAATTGAGAGGGGAAATCCCTTGCAATGAACCGTCATGCAGCTGTGCAGCAGCCTACAAAGTTCTACCTCTTCTGCACGCATAAGAAAAAGAAAATGCCTTGACTAACGTGCCAAGGCTCCATGGGACAAAAGGGATTTCAACTAATTCTCTGGACACTTACACCATATTCACTGCCACAGCATTTGAGGAAGCTGGCCTGGCCTTCAGCCTCCAGCAGGGCCATGTGGAGTAGGGATGACAGTTAATACTCCATTTGGAGCCGCCAATTTCCACCCTCCTGCCCCTGCCTGCAAAAAACCTACCTGCCTTCCATTAGCAGAGCACTCCCATGGCTTTCTGACTCACAGTTGCTGCTCCCATGCCCTCTTGGTCAGAAAGGCCTGGATATTGTCAGAAGCAAGCACTTTTACCTGAAAATCCAGGTCAGTCTGAAGCTATTCTTTCAGGGAATAAAGTGAGAAAAAACAAGTAGTAGTAACATTGGAGAACAAGCATTGTGGCTTGCAGCAGCAAATAAGGTTGAGCAGCAATGGTGGCTGAGGGCAATTCTGTATTCAAATTGTGAAATCCCATTCAAATTGAAATGTAGCAGAGATTGAAGAACAGGGTTCTCCACCAAAAAGAGCCTGTAGCAAAGAGGGCAAGGAAGTAATCCAAAATCTCCAAGCCTTGACCTGGGTACAAGGAAAAAAACCCAGGGTTACTACTCCTGGGTCTCAGGACCCCAGCAGACAGGTGAGCAAACAGTTTCAGAGAGAAGAACCATACCCAGAGACATGTAGGAAACATACAGGTGTATGTTTATTCAATAAAGTAGGTGTGTTGGGAACCTTTTTGTCTTTAGGGGAACCACACATATTTGAGATACATCCTTAAAAACCTGTCTACATCAGGACAGAAAGGTTTGTGGTTCATATTAAGAGTTTTTTTACCTATTCCAACAATTAATACCTAAACCGAAACACAGATGCAGTTTAAGTGAACTGTCCTACAGCAGTGAGTCTGGCTGATAATAATGATGAGCGTGAAATATTTAAGCCCAGAATGATCATATAGAAAAGCAAGCAGAAAATGAAGCTTTTTAATCAATCACGTATTAAGCTTGAAAGATGTAATATAACAGGCAACTCAAGAGGTAAGGTGAAGACGAGATCCACAGGATATCAAATTTACAATATAGAGATCAAAATCTCTTACTGAGTCATTTTCAGGAGCTGGAGAAAGAAAATCTTTGCTGTTCTTCTCAAACTCCTTGCAGTCATCTTTATAAAGGAACAAGACTTTTTTATTGTCTTTATACAAATAATACTTTGAAGGCTACAAAACAGAGTTCATGGCTGCAGGGCTTTTGCTGAGTAATCATATGTTCTGTCTTTTAGGCTGAATGGTCGTAGAAAAATAGGAAAGACAGGAACAGGGGATGATTATGTAAAATAACCCTTTTTTTGGCATTTCTTTCATTATATGGAACCAAGGCAAAAACTAGAATAACAGGAAAAAACAAGATCTGGAAAATTTAGGCATCAATGAGGTTACATTAGATTTCAGGAACATGTTTAGGGTAGAATGGGGCAAAAATAATAAATATATTTCCAGAATTCAGAGAAGTGGAAATTAAATTAGAAGTTTCCTTCCATCCAGATACCTTGGGGGTCCCACTATCCTAATATTAGTTTCATAATACTATTTCTAAAAATCTTGATATTCCCAGATATGTTCAAATTAACATTTGTTAATACATTCATACCTGCTTTTATATTAAGTCACACACTTCCCAGGCTCATTCACTCTTTTTCCTATAGATTTCAGATTTCAATTAATTTGTGCTCTTTTCTACCCGCGCACTGTGTTTAGAACATGAATCTCATTTGGACCCAGGCCTCTAAAATCCAGTCACTGAAATGATGAGAAACATTGTTTTCAAAAGGAATATTAGGATCAGTACACTTACAGAATTAGTGCAAAAGCAGGCAAGGTTCCTGTTTCCTATCTACAGGAGAAAGCTGTCCTTCCCTGAACTTGGTTCCTAGAAAAATCTACTGTAGGTTTGAAGGACACAGATATGACACAAGCTGGACCATAAACCAGTGCAGACGTACAAAACAGCCAGGTGTTTGGGCAGCAGAAGGAAAGCATCAGTGCTAAGCTTGTACTGGGATGGGTCTCTCTGACCCACAAGGGACATACCAAAACTCTGCATTTAGTTGAGTCCAGAAAGATTCAAAGGATCTGTCAGGGAGCAAAGGGCAAGGAGAGCTTCAGGAATAGTTTATAGGTAAGATATGGTGAAGGAACCCGCATTCCTTGGGAGTCCCATGGGCTCTTTCTCCCCTGGGGCTGGGTGGCCCTGGCTCAGGGCAGCTCCAACACAGGAGCCACGTGGTTGTGGATCTGGCTGCTGGGAGGACTGTGTTAGGGGAGCCGAATCCAGTAGCCTGGTAGAGGTGAGGCTGCACAGCTCCATGCCCCAGGTCCAACCAGTAGTGAGGCTGAGCATGTATTCCCAGGTACACGCATACACATGTGCAACACGTACATACACATTGCCAGCCACACAGATCAACACAGACAGACACACTCTGTGCTCACACCAACACAAAGAGCACCAGTGGCCTCATAGCACTCACCTCTCTGGCTAATCAGGACGAAGTCCACTAGTAAGAATATATATATGTATATATACACACATATGTACAAGGTGGATCCCTCCAGCAGCAGGGCTCAGACACCGGATCCCAGTGTCCAGGGTTGTTTGCATCTGGACATATGAGCCCCCAGTGCTGTAGCCCTACTGCAGCTGCTGGTACAAACCATCGCACACACAGACACACACGCATGCACACATGCATGCACACATGCATGCACATACACCCATTAAGGATGCCACAGTAGTGCGCGCGCGCTCTCTCTCTCACACACAGACACACACACACAGACACACATGCACGCTTGGCTCTCAAGGCACTTCACCCACTCTACGGCTACTCTGGCTTGATCTTTGCGAGTGATCACACACTCGCTCATGCTTGTCTCTCCAGTTTTTGCACCACAGACACGCAGCCCCTCCCACCCATGATCCCACTGCAATTACTGGCTCTTAGACCTCCAGCTGCACACATGCACAAAAAATAGAGACCCTCACCCAGGAAAAGAGTTAGAAGCAGAGTTTAATAAGAATACATGACAGACTACACTAATCAGGCACAGGGTATGGCCAGGCAACCATACCAACCAGACCTTGTTTACACAGAGCCAGCCCTTTTTATCCCTTTATCACTCCGTCATGCCATTTGTTCCTACACTTGTTCCTCCTCAAACGACCATGAGCCCTCCCTTTCCCCACCTTTGGTTCCTCCACTACACATCCCACTGTAAGTCTTATGCTATCCCCAAATGCTCTTCCCTGGCATCTCATAATGCGTCCCATACCCCTAGGTAGTAATTTCCCCCAGTCCGAAAGGTGCTTCTGTTGACTCATCATGATGGGTTTCATGCCTGGACACAGGGGCTGAAGCTCCCCTGGGACAACTCTGGGAAGGACCCAGACAGGCTGTACCTTCCTCTGAGTCCTTAATTTGTGTCCCCTAGAACCACCTGCCATTGTGCCCCTGTGCTCTTCTGGGCTGGTGGAGTTGGGCCTTTGATGGCCCTTTGGCCCCTCCATGATGTGTCTGGGAGGAGCTGAGGGAGGATATTATTTGGCTTCTCCCACCTGCCATTGTCTCTGTGCTCCTTTGTAGGAATGCAGATGAGCTTTTTAACATGTAACCTAACATTTTACCTCTTTCAGGAAAAAATGAGAAGGGAAATAGCTGGCAGCCACTGTTCCAGATGTCAGAAGATTAAATGTCTAATATAGGTTGAACTAACTAGAATGTCAGAAACTACCTACCAAAATATAGCAAGAGCGTAAAAAAAATCTGTTGTGAATGCAGAATGTATAGACACCATAGGCAAAGCGCGATTATTTAGATGGCCACTAAGCAATCTTCAACAGCTCACAAACGAGTATTTCTGAGCTGTTCTCTGTTTTGGGACCTTGAAGAATAATGGTCTTTGTGTGTCAGGTGTGTCAGGTCAGAGCTAGATCTTGCATATCCCAAGTTTAGATCTTACATATCAGACAGCTAGATCTGAAGTGCCTTTGTGCAAACTTTCTGCACTTTGATCAATTCCACAATAATGGAAAAGATGATTGAAGGAGTCATCATAAGTTAATCAGTCTCTTTCATTTGTATACTTGTGCTTTGGCTAAAATTTTAGCAGGAGCTACCATTAGTTCCTTATGGAATACCAGTAAGGAACTGGACAAGTATTGGTGCCTGGGCATTGTACTCACACACTTAAATACACTTCTGCGCAGTATATTTACATACAACTAAATCAAGAGACCAACAACTTCCTTGTTTTCAAGTAAGAGTAAGAGGTGATCTCTAAAGTCTGTGATTCGGGGCCTCACAGGAACCTTGGTGAGAGGCACTGTCCTCCTCTTGGACAACAGCCAAGTCCCACAGATGTGTATGAGACATACACTACTCAACATCTTCAGTAGAGAGGCTGGAAAATCAGTGAGCAAAGACAAGTGATGCTGAGAAGGGCAAAATAATGTAACATGGGAAAAAATAATCCCGCCTGTGAATGCACAATGAAATCACAGAAAGACTTCTTTTAGGCACACTGGGGAGACTGTTCTGTGAAAACAACTGCAGTCAAAAGAGCAGACAAAAGATTGCATATAGAAAACAAGGCAGAAGACAGCATTGTTTCACCTTGTAAATTCCTGTGTCCTGTATCCTGCATACTACGAGAAGGTCAAACCTGGCTCAGAAATGATATAGTAGAACTAGAAAACATTCAGGAAAACAAAGAGTATCATCAGGGTGTGTCTGACGGACACAAACAGTCCTGCACTTTAGCTACCAACATAGCTGAGATGGTGCTTGAGGCTTCCTTTTTGTACCATGCAAGGACAACTCAACAGCAAGGCAAGGGAAAGCTGGCACGTTCAAAGTACAACCATTATTATAGGAAACAACACGTTTCTAAATGCAGTTCTGCTCAGTCTGATTCCACCGTGCCTGAAAATCCCGAGAAAGCATTTCTGACACTTTTCTTGTCTCTAGCTGTACTGAGGAATGCTAATTCCCCAGCCCAGCCTGCCCTGCTTCTGCATTAGGCAGAGAGGAATTAAGACCCTTGGAAGTATTTAAAAAACGGGTAGATGAGGCGCTTAGGGACATGGTTTAGTGGGCATGGTGTTGTTGGGTTGATGGTTGGACTTGATGATCTTGGAGGTCTCTTCCAACCTTTAATGATTCTATGATTCTATGATTCTATTCTGGCAGTTTCCCGGCCATGACTCCTCTATTAGGTGTTAAGTTGCAGCTAAAAATGGACACTGAATGGTACACTAAAGTCTGCATTCAAAGGAAGCATCACCTTGGGTCTTTCAGAGTGGGCATCCAATGAATGAGATTTCTGGAGCTGGTAGACTGGTTTGAAAATCTAGGGCCCTGTTCCTGATGCTCTGGGTTATTAAGCGGGTCTCTACATGTACAGAAGAACTGAATATTTGAAAAAATAATCACCTGCAATTTCCCAGAACTGGGGACTCCAGGGTATTATAAGGAAAGAAGGCTCACACACACTTCTCTGTATTCTTCCTCATCTATGCACAATTAGAGGGCATTAGCTTTCATTTATGAAGGAAGGATTTTATCTCTTCTGTCTTTAATTAAATCACAGACCTTCTCACTAGTTCATAAATTGGCACGGCTATAATTCAGCTCCCACAGAAAACAGTTGGATGTCAACACCCTGTAGGATACTCTTGCCCAACTAGTCTTTTAAACTGCAGTATTTATTTCAATTAAATAAGAGTTAGTAGTACGGGGAGTTTTACATTTTGCTATAGGAACAGTGAATTGATTTCTGCCTGAATGACAGGTTTCAGTCACACTTCAGTTACAGTACACAAAATATTCTGAGAGTTTTGTCAGCAGATATAATTGAATTTCTTTAATCAGGCTCAGGGTAAGATCCTAAAGGGATTTCACCGGCCTTTTTCCAAGCTGCATGGTTACTAGTTCACTTAATAGAAGGAGGTTCTTCACATTCTTTCAACTTCCTTTACATATGGGATTTTTGCCTGAGCAAAAATTGAATTGGCTAGAGACAATACAGCTTAAAGCATAAGAATTCAGACGCATCATTAAAAAGACAGTAGAAAGAACGACGTGGTGTTTCCCATTGCATTTAATGAAACAGTTGTTCCTAAGCAGAGGAGCAACACTGGGGTTTGTATAGCTGCAGATTAGTTTTATAAGAAAAAAGTGGAGATTTTAAATGTTTTTAAAGTAATCCTAAGTGTTCTCTTCAGTTGTTTGAAAAGTTGAAGTTTTCGAACCCACCTTTTTCAAACCTAAGCTTCGTGTCCTTCCCTCTCCAAATGTCTGATGTATTCCTAAAAAAAAAAAAAGACTTACAAACCTGAAAATTATGAGAAAGGAATATCAAAAAGGACCATCAATACTAGCAAGGAAAATTATATATTCTTTAAAAGATTGCCTGAATGTGGTAGTAGCTCTTTATCTGAGGGACCTGCATTTATCAACAGGAGCATTTCTAAGTCCCAAGGAAAACTTTCAGGGCTAAAAGACTCATTTAGCTCAAGCCTTCACATTCTCTGATTCACTAGATTAGTAAAGAAGTACAGTTTTTCAGTACTGTTGCTCAGTTCATGTTGGTAGGTATTGATTTCCTTTAATATCTGAGATTACTGCAGTTTTACTTCCATGTAATGCATAAAAGGCTGCTGGAGGCAGTGGAGGCGATACCACTCCCTTTGACTGAGGGAGCATGTGCTCCATTAGTGACCAAGCTTCACTATTTGGGAATGATTTTAGACCCCTGACTGCCAGCAAACAGTGATATTACAGCTGTAGATCAGTCTGCTCTCTGGCCAGAAAGCTGTGGACTTTCAGGAGTAAACTCCGTGTCAGTCAGCTGTGCGTGGGTATATGTTACACACCATGATGTGACTGCTTGGCCAGCCAGCTCACTTTGCTGAGCGGCACTGCTGGAGGTCAGGATCTGGCCCACAGAGCCAGGCAGCCCCACACAAGTTTGGGAAGGTCCTATGAAACGCTGGCAGGGGCAGGAGTGGGACTAATGGTAGCCCATCTGGGTCAGCAGGGGTGCCTGAGGTGGCTCCTGCTGCTTCCGGGGAAGAGGTATGACCAGCTCCCATTTCCCAAGAGAGAGGCACAGGGATTTGGGAAAGGACTTGGCGAGCAGCCCAGGAATAAGAAAGGTAGAGAAAAATGCTTTTTTCCTTCATTTAGTCAGCATCTGGCAGAGGCAGGGCAGGGTGCCTGTCTGAAGGACAGCTTGAGTTTAGTACCGGCCATGTGTTTGAGTGTCTGGACACTTATTTAATGATGTTTTGCTCAAAAGAAACAATAGATAGATAAATACATTTTTATTGCCTGACATCTGTGAGCAGCTTAACAGGTCTTTTTCCCATCCTCACTGCATAGAAGATGATGTTTCATGAATTTCATTTTTCCTTGAAATGTTGAAACTCAGTGTGAGGCAATCTCTCAACATAACTGCTGAGACCTCCTGCCCCCAGGAAAATAATTTTTGTTCTGCTCCCCATGTTTTACCACTCTTCACCTTCACAAGGAGACCCAAGGCTTTGCTAGCCCCAGTGGTTGCCCAAGCTGTATTTTGCAGCGCTCCTCCCCTGCACCAAGTCCACATCACCCACCACAGCACCCATGTCATGGGCGTTGCCCCATGCCTTGGACACCCTGGGGCCCTGTAGCAGTGTGCTGCCCAAGAGGGACTATCAAGTGGATGTGGGAGCAGAAGAAAGATTGGGTTGGTTTTGACTTACTAAGTGTCCCTGAGTAACTCTGTGCCTTAGATCTCCTCTGTTAAGGAAGACAATGATACCAGTCTTCTTCCTTCGGGGAAATAAGCATTATTATCACCCTATACTTTTCAGAACATGTTTGTGCCAGTCCTAGGAGAGCTGATTTCCAAGGGAGTAGGAATTCATCAGAGTACGCACGTAATTTGGCCCTTAGTGTTTCAGAAACAAAAATGATGACAGTTGCAGCCTCCCACCCCATCCACAGTTGCAGAAAAGATGATATAGGATGACAGACAGGATTTTTAATCCTCTTGGCTTTCATAGAATCATAGAATAGTTTGGGTTGCAAGGGTCGTCTAAAGGTCCTCTAGTCCAACCCCCCTGCAATCAGCAGGGACATCTTCAACTAAATCAGGTTGCTCAGAGCCCCCTCCAACCTGACCTTGAAGGTTTCCAGGGATGGGGCATCCACCACCTCTCTGGGCAACCTGTGCCAGTGTTTCACCACCCTCAGCATAAAAAATTTCTTCCTTAGATCTAGTCTGTATCTACCCTCTTTTAGTTTAAAGCCATTCCCCCTTGTCCTGTCACAACAGGCCCTGCTAAAAAGTCTGCTGCCATCTTTTTTATAAGCCCCCTTTAAGTACTGATAGGCTGCAATAAGGTCTCCCCGAAGCCTTCTCTTCTTGAGGCTGAACAACCCCAACTCTCTCAGCCTTTCTTCATAGGAGAGGTGTTCCATTGCCCTGATCATTTTCATGACCCTCCTCTGGACCCACTCCAACAGGTCCACGTCTTTCTTATGCTGAGGGCTCCAGAGCTGGATGCAGTACTCCGGGTGGGGTCTCACCAGAGCAGAGTCGAGGGGCAGAATCACCTCCCTCAATGATGTTCAGATGATGTTGTTGTTTTCTGGCCTGTTGCAGGCCAGACCTAAAGGTTCAGAACCCACAGTGCTCTTTTCAATTCCTGTCACAACCCTATTCTCTGTACCTCAAAGTGAATTCTCTGTTGTGAGCTTCCTTTTTCCATGTTTCAGGATACAGTGCAAAGTACTGCTGAGAGCAGCTGGTGATTTACCTAGAGTTTGACAGAGAAACAGCAAAATACAGGTGATATCAGAACCCAAACCTGTGCAGAAATCTGTATCTTTACTGCACAAAGTGAAGGAAAGTTCAGGTCTGCTTCATTACCAGGCAGAGCAGTCCACTAGTCCTCTAGCTTGCAACTCCATAGCACTGCCACTGATCTTCAGGTGTGAGTGCCACATGCTATCTCAGGACTCCCGGGGTCTGTGCATACTCTCCTCTACCTTGCTGTATGCTACAGAACTTCCTTAACTACGTTTTCTCTGTTACCAGCTCTCAAATCATCCCTAAAGTGTCCCAGGATCCTGATTTTGAGGAATGTCAAAGCTGGAAGGATAAAATGTGTTGCCATTAAAGAGTTACCATTAAAACCCTTTAAGTCAAGTTAAAGTAAACAGAAATATTTTTATGCATATGTCAACATTAGACAACAGAGTGGAAGAAGCTTTACAAAAATGCGTGTGTGTAGAAGTGCAAGGAAATAGCTCCACACTTACTGGTCACTTTGATTGGCTTTAATACTCTTCCTTACACTGCACATTTCAGCCAGGAGACTCACAACCATCCCTGCTGAGGGCTGGGGTCCACTTGCCTTTTGTCAAACTCCAGAAGTGTCAGGTTTGTACTAGTTTTGGCTGTGATAGACTTAATTTTCTTCACTGTAGCTAGTATGGGGCTATGTTTTGGATTTGTGCTGAAAACAGTGTTGATAACACAGGGATGTTTTCGTTACTGCTGAGCAGGGCTTACACAGAGTCAAGGCCTTTTCTGCTTCTCACCCCACCCCACCAACGAGCAGGCTGGGGGTGTGCAAGAAGTTGTGAGGGGACAGAGCTGGGACAGCTGACCCCAAGACCAAAGGGATATTCCATACCATATGACGTCATGCTTAGCATATAAAGCTGGGGGAAGAAGAAGGAAGGAGGGGACATTCAGAGTGATGGCATTTGTCTTCCCAAGTAACCGTTATGCGTGGTGGACCCCTGCTTTCCTGGAGATGGCTGA
>NW_008825615.1:5403323-5414688 GCF_000699105.1 Pygoscelis adeliae
GACTCCAAAACCCTAGGGGTCGACCTTGAGTCTCCCCTGGTGCTTTCTGCCAGAGGCTCCAGGTAGGGCCATTCTCCCCGGCTGCCGTGTAGAGCACATTCTTTACATCTTGCCCTGCCCGGACTGGCCCCAGGGCTACTGCATGAACTATCTCCTCTTTAATTTGTTCAAAGGCTTGTCGTTGCTCAGGGCCCCATTTGAAATTGTTCTTCTTCCAGGTCACTTGATAGAGAGGCCTTACAATCAGACTGTAATTTGGAATATGCATTCTCTAAAAACCCACAACGCCTAAGAAAGCTTGTGTTTCCTTTTGGTAGTTGGTGGAGACATGGCTGTTGTTTTGTTGGTCACATCCATTGGGATCTGATGATGTCCATCTTGCCATTTTATTCCTAAAAACTGGATGTCCTGTGCAGGTCCCTTGACCTTACTTTGTTTTATGGCAAAACCAGCTTTCAGAAGGATTTGGACTATTTTCCTCCCTTTCTCAAAAACTTCTGCTGTGTTGCCCCATAGGATGATGTCATCAAAGTATTGCAGGTGTTCCAGAGCTTCTGTTCCAGTGCAGTCTGAATCAACCCATGGCAAATGGTGGGGCTCTGAGCACGACGTCATACGGTATGGAATATCCCTTTGGTCAGCTGGGGTCAGCTGTCCCAGCTGTGTCCCCTCACAACTTCTTGCACACCCCCAGCCTACTCGGTGGTGGGGTGGGGTGAGAAGCAGAAAAGGCCTTGACCCTGTGTAAGAACTGCTCAGCAATAATGAAAACATTCCTGTAGTACCAATACTGTTTTCAGCACAAATCCAAAACATAGCCCCATACTAGCTACTGTGAAAAAAATTAACTCTATCCCAGCCAAAACCAGCACAAGGTCCCACTTTTTCTTTGTATTCCAGACATGTATCTGGACTTTGCAGTCTGGTCTAACTCTTTGGAGTTAGACAAGTGCTTGTCATTCCCAGCAGTTGCTTTGTCCCTAGCTCAGCCAGGAAAGAGTCCTGACTCCCTTGTTACTTCCTGACAAAACTGTTATCTGTTTCCTCTGGCTTTGGAAATGCTACTCTCCTTTGGGTGTTGTGCTGGTGTAGTTCTTCGCTTGGTCTAGACAGTAAGTAAAGACAGTTCACTAGGGTTTCTGTGCTTGACTAAACTGTTAGTGAATCATGAATCCACTGAGAGTACTCCTATTGGATAGGGTAGTCTAGAGAAGGAAACCTTTTCATCCATTGATCCTTATTTTTCATATATATACATTAACCATCATACTGTACACAGCAATACAAATACAACTTGATATGGTAGAAGAAAATCCATGCAACCAAAAGCATGCAGCTGGATCTGCATTACTCAGATTGTTATCTATTTTATTCATTCAGAATAAGACTAATAGATCTAAAAAGAAATAGCACCTATAGTATTTCCTGTATTCATTGGTTTACATGTGTGTTTTAAGATGGATGTTAAACAGGCAGGCTGAATGTGCTAATTGAGAGATGCAGTGGCAATCTTCATCATGGAAGCTTTGGGAGGAGAGGTGGGGAGAGAGTAAAGTAATTCCTTGTTCCTCAATATTGTGTGGCATCACTCACAAGCAATGAGGAGGAAAGCTTACTTCCAGAGATGAGATGTTCTGTATTGAGTTGAGATGTTCTGTACTGAGATGAGTCAGAAAGAGGTTTTCAGCTTTTGTCCTGTGCTCTTCCATGCCAGAGTGGGTGTGAGTGTGGGGAAGGAAGGCCTGTGGCAGATGTAGAACCCATCATGACAAAATCATCCCATCTTAGCTCAATAGCGGCAGATAAGTTTCCAAATAAATCTAAGAGAAAATGAGGTAGAGCGTAGCTGTTGTTTGAATTCAGTCAGGGAGAACATGTATTGTTAAGTGTAATCTTAATGATGACATTGTCATTTTCTCTTTTGTAACTTTATTCCATGACTGAAACCCTATGTTTCTCAAGTAACTTTCTTTTAATCTGTAATCTTGTCTAGCAATAAATCTGGCTAGTCATCTGAC
Organism: Pygoscelis adeliae; assembly: GCF_000699105.1. Classification (NCBI taxonomy): domain Eukaryota; kingdom Metazoa; phylum Chordata; class Aves; order Sphenisciformes; family Spheniscidae; genus Pygoscelis; species Pygoscelis adeliae. The sequence goes on from NW_008825615.1 coordinate 5,405,342, forward strand.
ATATAGCAAAGCATTCCTTAACCCAGCTTGTTTCAAATCTTAAAACTGTGGCACTGGACACCTTGAAAAAGTGTTGAATTATCCAGTACATTACGTTTCTTTTATCTAAAAAGCAGTAGGATAAATCCCCATAGATGTTGCATGGCAGTTTACCATGAGATTAAGGAGAGGAAGAAATGTCTTCCTGTGACCAGTGATGACTAGTGAAATTCTCTGACCAGCAGTAAAAAGCTGGGAGTATGACTGGAGGGGTCCTTATTGGCTTTTAACTGAGACTGGACATGATAGTAACCTGTAACTTTGGGGTAATGGTACATTTGGGGTTAACTGTGCACCCGATCTCATCTTTGAGGAATACTGTAAGAGTCATAATGTCACCTTTGATCTCTATATGTCTTCTTTCTCTCTGACATTTTATTTATTATGACTGCAAAATCTTTTGATGTGTCCAGTCCTCTTCTGCACATTGTCACAGAGATTAGCCCAGCTGGGCACCAAATTTCAAGTGGAGATTTTAAGGGCCACAGTAGTATAAGGTCAAAGGTCCATCCATTGAAACGTTGTTGATCCGGTGTGCCAGTTTTTGCAGTCAGTAGTTATGACAGAGTTCTATGCCGGAATCATATTTAGATCCCCCTGACTGCACAACCTGCATGGCCATGTACCTGTTGTCAGCTGGATGCACAATGTGCATTCTTGGGAAGAGCCGAACTCATGAATATGGAGCCACAGAAAGAAGCCAAAAGGGCTGTCCCTTCTCATTGATAGAAGAGCAATGTTAGTAACAATCTGTGCAGAGTATGAGGGCTGAAAGAAATAAAAAAGAAGATATTTTCTATCTTTCGGTAAAGAAAAAAAAATAAATGACAGTTTAAAGAATCATTCAGGATGTTATCTAAAAATAATTACTTGGACAACAACATATTGCAGCCAGACTACAGATGCACACCAAAACCAAAAGAGGAAATATTTTATCAGTGAGTAAAACATCTTGTTTTGGAATTCATTGATAGCACTCAGGTTTTGCTAGCTGCCACACCCCCCTCAAAAACTATGATAGAAGATCTATGGAAGATAAAAAATCTATAGTGAAGAATTCATGTTCTAGAAGAGCATGATACAGACAGGAAAGGGTGACAATATTTGCCTGAATGCACCTCTGCCCATGAATCAAACTCTGAGTAGGTGCAAGCAACAGATGGCTTATACAATTTTGTTTGTTTTTTTTTTTTAGTATCGATACTTATAGTTTACTGTTTTCTAATCTCTTTTTGATCGCATTTAGCCCTGGCCAGTCCTTTCTTTCTGCCTTTGTACAGTCCTTAAATTAAATCTTCCCTTACTTTAATTTTATTTAAAACTATGCCTATTAATAAAGAACCCTCTTTCAGCTGAGCTCTTGCTTTTCTTATATTCTTTCTATCTAATATAAGTTTATTTTAACTTTTTGTCTCATGTTCGCATTCATCATTTGGTTTTGTAATTATCAGCTAGAGAAATAGCTACTCCCACTGAGTCAATGGAAGGCTTGATTTGTATCACTGTAAAGATGCCATGTACTTAAACCAGGGAAAATATTGAAAACTGATAGCTCATGGAGGGGAATGGAATTCTGATGGCTGGGATGAATTTGTTCCAGCAAAGACAAGTAATAAGAGAAGACTTAAAGTGTGCGACAATCTAATGGTTATTGGCTCTGGGTGAGGTCTAGACCTCTATGCCCCAAGGAGTTGAATGTGACAGCTATTATGTGCCGTACAATAGAAAATGGCAGTAAAAGTGTGATCAAGAGAAGATTTGTCACTGTCAGGAAGTCCTGATTCTAGCAGAAAGGCTGCCTTTTCTTGCACAGTGTTCTAGGAGTATAGATTGTAATCTTAAACCAAGTTTTAAAGATACAAATCCATTGTAGTCCTATTGAGGTCAATGGTGTAACTATCACTTGCATGGTACAAAGCAGGCTCCTCAGGTCAGAGGATCAGAATATGTCTGACTCTTCTTTAGGCAACAACAAGGAAATATGTATCACACCTGGAAATATCAAGAATATAGGGGGGGTGTTTGAGATTAGATCAGCAAATTTATGCTATGGCTGGCCTACTGAAGCATTCGTATCATTCATTAATAATCCTCGTCACAGTCTTTGGCTTGGGCAGTCTGATATCACGTGGCTTGTAGCTGAGGTGGAAAAGATGGTTCCACACTTCAGCCTGCATAAAAGACCAAGCAAGCAAGCTGGGTTTTGATGTTCAGTGGCTAGCAATCTGGCTGCAGATATCACTGGATATTTGAAATTGATATATTTAGGTGGGGGGTGGGGGGGGAATCTGAGGTAAGGTTGTTTACTTGAATGTGGCCTTTAAGTGTGAAAATACAGTAAATGAGAGAGGATATATCAGTCACAAAGCCTTGAAAGCACTGAGTAGCTTATGTTTGTTGTTACAGAATACAAAGAGAAGAATGGCATAGTCAAAACAATGAGCTAAGAAAACTAACTTTGCAGCTGACAGGCTATAAGCAATGCAAGATGATATTTGTCAAAGCCAGAGAAAAGAATATTGTGGGAAGCAAGTAATGAGACAGTGAGTGATGCAATCATAAGTTTCAGCTGTGAAGAAGTGTTATGCAGAGAGAATTGCAAGGTAGACAAGGATAAGGAGGTCAAATCTAAGATGCTTCCTGATCATGAGTCTTTGTAGCATTTCCCACAGTGGTAAAGCTAAAGGTAATGGGAAGAAAGACAGGATTTTGCTTTGGACATGTTGCACTTAAGCTTAAAGTCTTAAGTCAAAGCACTAAGAGGAAATGCTAGTGCAACAGACTATTAATTTAGTTCGAGTTAAATGAGAGACATCTATGGATGGGTAATAAATCTGTTGGTCACTGACCTAGAGAGGGTAGATGGTTTTTCATTTACCAATATGGCTTATTTACAGGCAAAAAGCATAGAGGAAATAAGACTGCAAAGTTTCTGCTGAGTGCTGGGTCACGAAGAAGATGAATAAGCACTTTCAGAGCTCTGCTACAGGAGCAACTGTGGAGTGAGGAGGTTAACTGCGAGAAGATCAAGTTACAGACACCAAGTGAGAATACTTCCGTGGCTGATGAGAAGACAATAATAGGATGGGTTAAATACTAGTTTTGCCATTTGACCAAGAAAATGATCAGGGGCTGTCTTGAGAGGATTTTGAGGGAAGCACAAAAGGCACAAATTAAGTTGTAGGGAAGAGGAATCTCAGCTAGATATTGTAGACAGCAGTGAAAGATGGACCACTAGTGATGAAAATGTTGGAGTAAACAGTGAGTTTCACTAAAATGAAAGAAACTAAAGCTTGGAGGCAACAGCACTTTTTTATCTGTCTTGTCTCTGTTGCCACATATGCTTGTTTGGCAAATGTTTCTTTCCTTATGCATGTATGTCTCTTAAATCGAGATCTTAGATAGTAGTCTAATACATCTAATAGCAAGGGTACAGAAAATCTGTTTCATACCTCCAGAAACTGTCTACCTTATATCCACATGTGCTGTCATCTCATACAGTAGCCTCAAAAGTAAAAAAAATACAAAGATATTTCACTGTTTTTTCAAAATAAATATTTAATCCTTCAAGTTCTGTTATATCATTTCACCAGTGACATCATCTAGATGTGGCCTTAATGATGGGTGATGGACATATCGCAGTAGCACAGTGGTATCAAAGGCATGGAGCTTCAAACGATACCAGAGCTGTGAGGCAATACTACTGTGGATTTTGGTATCCACAGTGACAGCCTTGTGCCTATTCTGCACAGACAGAACTTTTTCCTGTCTTTGCCACTCTCTTACCCTGCCAGGGACTGGTCAGCAGTACCTGCAACGCCTCTCTGCTCCACAAGACTATGAGCAAGGGCTGCAAACTTGCCATGCTTTCCTTGCTCCCTGTCTGACAATGCCCCTACCTCTCCTCTGTGGAGAGCCAGAGGTCATCCTGAGGAGCAGGGCGCAGAAGAGGAGCAGCTTGTGCTGGGTTAGGGAATCCTATGAGGATGGGAAAAGCAGATTCAATCCTCCTGCTTGTGATCTTCAGCATAGGGTCAAAGGCCTGTGGGGACAGTAGGTTCCTCCTCCTTCCCCAATGAGATCAGATTGGCGTGGAAGCTGTCTGAAACCCTATTGATCAGTTATTCAGAAAGTTCAACAGTGTCAGGAAAGTTGCAATACCTTTTTCTTCTTTTTTTATTGAAGTCATGAAAGAATGAAATGCTTTTCTGCTCTGAGAGGAGTCCTAGCTCAGCAATTCTCAACTTTTTTTTTGGAGTGGAGACATTACAAATTTTCTGGTTTGTGTATACTGAGTTTAAACTTATTGGCAACAAGCTAGCCTTTCTTAAGTATTTTTCAGCTTGGAGGCTGAACAGCACTAGCTTATCCAAAAAGGTGGTGTTCCTCTTGCAGCTCCTGCCTGTTATATTTTCTCTCTGGGGATGACGTGCATTGCCTGCCAACTGCATCTACTGGGACTGGCAGCACAGGCCTGCAGCATGATCACCTGGACCACAACATCAGGGGACTCAAGAAAGGTGAAAAGGGCATCGCATGGTGCTTATTCCTGTAAAGTCCCTGGGGAGGACTGCAATCTGGACTGCTGTTGTGTCTGACTGTTCTCAGGGTTGAGAGTGGGATTCCTTACATGCCCTCTTCACCACCATTTCTAAACACAATCTGGCATCCGATCTGACATCCAAATGTGCTGCAAGTGCATAAGGAGGAACAATGAATTGAATTGGAAACTGGACATCAACTCCATATGATACGTTAACTCTGACCCAGACTGAACTACAAAGAGCAACTGGCATCCTAAATCAATCTGTTCCCCCTTTAATAACCAATTCCCTGCACCTCTCTATAGAATCATGTCTATAGAGATATAAATGGCCCAAGCCTGTTTCTGATTTAAAGGAACAGGAGCTTCTGTGTGTCTGTTCCACTGGAACAGACCAAGTTTATAGCTTAAGTTGATAAAATTTAAAGCATCATTAAACAGTAGACAGTAGAGCTATAAACCAGATTTAGAAGGATTAAAATGCTGTTTTTGAAGAACCCACCTTTCAGGCCAAATATTTTCCAAGTACAGATTTTTAATTGCTAGATTGTCTGATCCTATGTGTGCTTCTGGCCCTCTGTGGTTCTGGATCTAGACACAAGATTTTTCAGTGGGTTTTTTTTTGTTTGATTGTTTTTGGTTTTGTTTTTTTTTTAACTGTGATTTTTCATTTAAACAGTGGTTTGTGAAGAGGCTACGACTTGTGTCAGAGCACTCAGTGAGGCATTTCTCTTAGGGATCTTTTTGAAGCACTGTAGGAAGTACTGCCCTCAGGTGAAGTTGACTCCCCTAAAGTCAACATACCACAATGGATGATGTGAGTGCCTATTTCAGCAGAAGGCCATCTGGGTCAGCTTAAATCACCTAGGAAAGTTATTCTTAAACCAGTTATGTAGAAGGACACCTGCCCAGGCCCCAGGGGTATGCGCTTAGGCTCATTTTTAATTTAAATTGTTTTGAAGGAGAGCTAATCGAAATCTGAAAATATTTGATGGTGATTAAATTTAGAATTCATGGATAATTAGCCTGGAGAAAAAAAAAGCTGTCTTCAGATGCTGAATACAGCATGTGTCAGTAGAGCTCCAAAGGCATATCCTTCCTATAGTCTTCAGAGCTGCTTTTCTAGGGTTGTCATGCAGTGTTTTGGAAACAGTGCCTGAGCACAAAGTACAGTAAGTAAAGGTAAGACAGAACATCAGGGCTCTCCTTAGAGATGTCTCTTATTCCTCTGACCTTGTGAAGCCACCTTTACAGAGCTATTCAACTTTTCAGAAATCCATTCCCAGGTAGAAAAGAGCAGTTCCTACTGGGAGTTTTGCTGTGCTCCAAGAAACTTTTGTCAAGTTCCTGAATAGTGGGGGAGTTCCTAATTGCTTTTAACCATCTCTGTCCTCCTCCCTGCTTTGTTACCTTTTCTCTGCTTTTGACTCCTGAAATATTCTGAAAAGCCTCTCACCTCTCAGAGGAAGTACTGGACCTGATACAAAGATCCCCACAGACAGCACTATTTGCAGTGTACATATTTCATTGATCTTAAGCCAAAGAACCAGGATACATATTCTCAAACTCTACCTCCTGGTATCTTAACTCTTAGCTATTTATATAACTACAAATAAAGAGAATTCCTGTCACAGTTCCTATTTTTGCCACCACTGTATGTGGTTGTATTTTTGTTTAGATGGGATGCAATTCTGACCATACTGTAGTCAGCAAGCAGCACTACAGTAGCTGAACTGCTGTTCTAATGGATTCTGTAAAAACCTCCGTAACAGGTATAGGTGTTGTGGAACTAACCAGCCCCACTTTGAAGCTGCTGAGCCTTTACACTGCTTTGGTCTTTCCTCTGCAAGCTGCTTCTTTGTCTCCCTGGTGGAAGGGATTGGCAGCATTAGCTTCACCAGAAGAACGACACTTAAGAAAGCAAGGTATCAATAAATTACAAAAATAAGCATGATTGCCCTATCTGATACTGAAGAAGAAGGGGTTAATCCTCATTTAAGGTGAAGGCAAAAGCTCTTTGGTTATATGGGCAGAGGAGGGACAGTAATTGCCCTGTCTGCAGAATTAGTGATGCTGCTACTGGAAGACTGCCTGCACTTCAAAAGCACGGTGAAGAACTGAAGAAAATTCAGACAAGAGCTGCATAAATGGTTTGAGATCTGCAAAAGCAGGCTTTTTAATGAGAAACCAGGGATGCTTGATACATTTTCAATCACCAGCTCAAGGCTCATTAGCTGAGTAGGCAGACGTTAATTTTGACATCCCAAGGCTGAGTGAGCGGAGCCTGGTTTCTTCCACTGTGGAAGTTAGGTGGAGCCTGAGCAGCAATAGCAAGACAGCTCTGGGGTTTGGGCATGCTGCTCCTCCTGCTCCTGGGGGACAGAAGGAATGGGGCTGATGACTGCTGCTCTGGAAAGGGGCTTTTTCTCACCCCAGCAGTATTTGTTATCCCACAAATGATTCTTTTTCTCAGGAGAGGCAGAAACCTGGTGGTTTTACATGGTCCTAGACATGTAAATGCTAATGTCTGTGATGCTATTGCCTTTTTGGTGACCACCTCTGTGCTGCCCTCAGAAACTACTTAATCTGCCTGAGTCTAAGGAGACATCCCCACAGCTCCAAAGGGGTCCAGGGTGGTACCTAGGTCTCCCAACACAGAGCTGGAACATGGCCAGGGCATACCCAGCAGAGCAGGCCAGCAACATACCCTAAGGAGTGAGTTAGTCCTATGGCATATACTTACTTTTTCCTCCCTTGGGACAAAGTTTTCTCTCTTATAAGAAATTTCTCCTTTAAAATATTTTAGGGAGATCAGACAGATCTAATCTTTCTTCCTGAAACTTATTCTTTTGCTTCATTATCTAAGAGACCATCTGATCGTTCTTCTCAATTAAAATAAGTGTTTTTACTTCAGCTCCTTGGAGATGCAAATGTCTCTTGCTAGAGCAAAGTCCTTGACTAGCTAATTAATAACTCCTTGCTTCTATGAGTGGGGAAAGCTCTCCCTATTCCTCCTCCTTTTTTTGACTTTGACATGGTGAAATGCATCTTAAACTTACTTTATATGAAAGAGAGAGATCAACTGACATATATTCTCTAACACTAGGTATATGACAAACGTGTCTGATACAAATGTCTAACCATGATAAATAGGCTCTTGACTGAAAGCAGATACAATGGTGATTAATCACTTTGGTGTGATGGGACCCTAACAAGCTTCTATTGAGCATGTGTAGCAGTCTCCCATTGCAGTTACATCCAAGGAGGATAGAGAGTGGTGATGGACTCAAGACATTTAGATATTTCAGTGACTCTGTGAAGGCAGACAATTAGCTATTGTTGTGGCACCATAAACAGAGTGGAAAACTCAGAAATAAAGTTATATCATTATGTAAACCATAACCACTCTCAGCAAACAGTATTATAACATCTTACCAAGCTTTGTTAGCTGAGACAGGTCCAGGCAAGTATAGAAGCAGATACTCCTCTGTAAAAGCTTTGGTGTAAACTGTGTATTTTATGTCATGTCTTTTATTCTTGTCTCATATGGAGGTGTTTTTCAGAATTAGTAACCATGTAATTCAGTGAATCTGTTACTGGAACTATCACACGGAATAGCGCTTATTGTTCATGGAATTGCTGGGGTTCTTTTGTGCTGGGAGTTTAGTGACATTGTTAAGAGCTTTGTACCATCATCTATGTGCTGTTTCTGTCTGCATGGTATTGTCATAGGGAAGTTCAGATTATTAAAGGAATATTAAGATTCTGGGTTTTTTCTCCAGATTTTTTTCTAACATCAATGGACAAAATAGATCTTGTCTTAACAAATTGTGTACCCTAGCGTATCAGTATTCACCCGTGCTGTTTTTGGATAACAAATTACCATCACCTCAGGTTTCTCTGGATCTTTCCTGAACTGAAGCTTCTTAGCTTATTTCTTTATTTCTTTCTGACACAGCTGGTAAGTGAGCCTACCAGGGGAGGTGCCTCACTCAACCTGCTGTTTACAAACAGAGAAGGACTGGTGGGAGATGTGGTGGTCGGAGGCCGTCTTGGGCTGAGCAACCATGAAATGATAGAATTATCGATTCTCAGTGAAGTAAGGAGGGGGGCCAGCAAAAACGCAACCATGGACTTCCGGAGGGCGGACTTTGGCCTGTTCAGGACGCTGGTTGAGAGAGTCCCTTGGGAGGCAGTCCTGAAGGGCAAAGGGGTCCAGGAAAGCTGGACATTCCTCAAGAAGGAAGTCTTAAAGGCGCAGGAGCAGGCTGTCCCTGTACGCCGCAAGAAGAACGGGCGGGGAATACGACCGGCCTGGCTGAATGGGGAGCTCTTGCTGGGACTCAGGAAAAACAGGAGAGTTTACCGCTTGTGGAAGAAGGGGCAGGCGACTCAAGAAGAGTACAGGGATCTCGTTAGGTCGTGCAGAGAGGAAATGAGAAAGGCAAGAACCCAGCTAGAACGCAACCTGGCCGCTGTCGTTAGAGACAACAAAAAATGTTTTTACAAACAGAGAAGGACTGGTGGGAGATGTGGTGGTCGGAGGCCGTCTTGGGCTGAGCAACCATGAAATGATAGAATTATCGATTCTCAGTGAAGTAAGGAGGGGGGCCAGCAAAAACGCAACCATGGACTTCCGGAGGGCAGACTGTGGCCTGTTCAGGACACTGAGAGAGTCCCCTGGGAGACAATCCTGAAGGGCAAAGGGGTCCAGGAAAGATGGACGATCTTCAAGAAGGAAGTCTTAAAGGCACAGGAGCAGGCT
>NW_008825615.1:5416055-5435479 GCF_000699105.1 Pygoscelis adeliae
TCTTTACTGAAAGAGTGGTTAAACATTGGAAGAGGCTGCCCAGGGAAGTGGTTGAGTCACCATCCCTGGAGGTATTTAGAAGATGTGTAGATGCGGCACTTAGGGCCATGGTTTAGTGGGCATGGTGGTGTTGGGTTGACGGCTGGACTCGATGATCTTAGAGGTCTTTTCCAACCTTAATGATTCTATAAGTCTATGATTCTATGATTTATAATCTTAACCCACTTCTTCAATGTAAGCAGGACAACAATAGAAATCTTAAAGAAAGTGGAATATTTGTCTTTGTTTTTCACAAAGTACTGAAGCGATTTCTGCATGAACTAGCAGAATGATGCAGCAAGCTACCTGTTACCCATTTGGCAACAGGGACCACTCTGACTATAGGCAGAGCAGGCAGTGCTGGGTTAGCCAAACAGCCATGGCCCATCTGCCCCTTTTACCTATCCTTTAGCTTTGCAAAACCAACTGGCTGCTGCCTCCAGGGAAGGCCTGGTAGTGATTTCATGGGACCTCCTTCCTGCAGCAGCAGTTACCCTCCTGTGACAGCAAGCCTGGCTCCTTGCTTTCTGCTTCTTGCATGGCGGCCCCATGCCCCAGCTTCAGAGGGACCAAGTTCTGGGTGCTGAGAAAATAGAGAAGACACACAGAAAAATCATACACACACACAGAGAGAGATCAACTGACATTCATGCATGTCAGCATACAAACAACTTATAAAAGTATGATATAGCTGCCTAATTATTAAGCAAGATGCATATTTTTAAAGGCTGAATCTTGTGGAGGTATAAAAGACCCATTGACATTTTTTGTCCTTTTTCTTTTTTTAAAGAGCAGCTAAATTCTGTTGACCTTTTTAAGTGATTGAATTAAAAAGTTTTAAAGCCCCAGAATTTGTTTTTTAAAGTCAATCAAAATTTTGGCATTTCAGTATATCTGGCATTTCAGTATCCTAATTTTCATCACCATAAAGATCAATACTACTGTCCATCTCAGTTTATGGCATTTTATTTCCTCCAGAAGCTGACTTGAGTGTCCAAGAAGTTCTCTAGATCTCTGTCAAGCAAGATTTCAATAAGAAACAATGGAAAATATTTGTTGTGACTGATTATTAGATATCTCTGATTTTGGTGCGACATCCTGACTTCATTTCTCTCAAACCTTTCACAGCAATATGTACAGGAGCTCATGGGCCTAATAGCAAACATAAATTCTGTAGCAGACAAGTTACCTGAATTACTGAGTTTTTAGATGACATAGTTCTGAGAGATGGTTTTCTGAAATAAAATGCCATCTGCTTCTACTCACTTTTCCTTGTTTCCTTCTCTAAGAAAACACTGAGAAAATATGCTTGTTCTGAAAGGTCGTTCCTTTGAGGCCCGTTATTTTCCTCCATCTCTCTAAAAAGACAAGATATGAATTTGTTAGTGAGTTACCAGACAATTCAATATACAGCGCATCCAAGAAGCCAAATAAATGCATTTGATCCATCTTGACGTAGCTGAAAGTTTGAATTTTGAAGTCAGATTTACCAGAAGGCTTCTGGGGCCACAGCCAGGAGCAGCTAACAGTTGTATTCTCAAATGATCTTCCTTGTTTTCTCCAAGGGAGATGTATTCACATTTCGTAACACTACAGTGTGCATTGCAGCCCCCTTATTAATGTGATAGGGGGTAAGACACGTCATGGACAAAAAGAATCAGAATAAAACAAGGCTTTCAACCTTTTCCATCTTCACACCAGAACAGGATCATTTCACAGCATTTCAACAATACCTGCTGGCAGCCAAAAGATGCATACACAAAATCAGTATCAGGGCTTTAATAGCTTATAATATTTTAATGTTTTTAATATATTAGATTATTATAAGGGTACTATAATATACCAACATTGTTCTTAATTAATATCTAAGAAAGATATTCCCTGCGATTTACTCAGTGGAATTTTCCAGACTCTGCCTTACTCTGAGGGGAAGATTTGATTTTCAAAGGGCCTTTGCTATGTGTGCTTTTGGTTGAAAGAGAGCTGTAGTATCTGCTCAGAGATTAATAGCTGTGGGGCAATATTATCACACAAATACAGAGGGATCTGATTAGACAAGGGTTGCCTAATCTATGGTGTAGTTCAAACTGCAACTAACATTATAGATGTTTGCAATTTAAAAGATCTTGATTCTATGTTAGCTTTGGATAGCGATAGGAAAGCTAGTAAATTGAGACTGGTTATTCATTTCAACTTACCTCTCGATTGCTGAAGTCTATTTAAAATAATAATAATAATAATAATTTGGCATTTTTCCCAAGGACTGAAGGGTTTGCCTTTTAAAAATCTCATGATAAAATTGAAATGAGGTCCATTATTTCAGAATTCAGAGCACAATGACAGCAAATTTCTATATTCCATAAAGTTGTTAAGGTTCTTTGATATTCTAAATCAAGTTTACTACAATCAAAATTAAGGGTCAGACTGTGTGTAAAATGCTAGATAATGTTCTCCTAAGTGTGAGTATGAATTTCATGTCCCTTACAACTGAGATGCGTGAGGTGCAGGCTTCAAATTATAACAGAATGTGCCCGGGAAAAAAGGTAGAGTAAAATAATCTGCACTTGCCGCAATAAACTTATTTTAAAGAAGGACTATACTCAGTGGGACATTATAAGGCATCCTGTGTGATGACAGAATTTGTAAGTCCTTGGTTGCAAAGAGTTTGCCCCATGCTGGGCGTCCCTTTTGCCTGCAGCCCTCTCACAGTCAGAAGGAGCTGAAACCGGAGAGCACACTGGGCATGCTGAGTGAGAAACCCAAGCGTTGCAAGGAGCCCCGTGGCTGCAGAAATTGTCTGGCATTTAGGAAGCTGGAGGCTCAGGCTGAGGAAGTTCTGCCCACTTTAGGGTCGTGCCCTCCTGCAGCCAAGTGGGGATGCCCGGGGCTGCTGGTGGCTGGGCAGTCACTGTCTCCAGACCTAGCTTGGTGGAGTCATTCCTTTTCTTAAGAAAAACCAGCACCTACTTGTTGGGTCAAAGGACACTCTCTAGTCTAGCCACTCAGGTGGCATGTGGGAACTCAAGATCCAAGCCCACAATGCTAAATATTTAATATCCACTGCCATATTTTGACACTAATTCAAGCCCTCGTTGCCAGGCTCAGCAGAAAGGCTGACAGCTGAATGGATGTGGAAAAGGAAGTGTCCTCTCACGTCTACATATGGTCTGACCAGTTCGAGGGCAAAGAACTTTGACGGGATCGAAAAGTTTATGCTGTCTCTGCGTCTATTCTGGATGTTTTGCAGATAAATAAAGAGTTCAGAATCCAGCTGCTGAGAACAGATTTTTCTAAGTATTAAATCTACAGTGCTACACTTGGAAAAGTGCATTTATCATAGACAAAACTGAGTTTCTGAAAAACATTTATTAAAAAAGACTGACTACAGCTTTCAGTAGGCTTGACAAGATTTCATATTTCACTTTTCATTTTTACCAAGTGCATTAATAGCTTTTAAGACTAAATTACATCAGCGCTAGATATCTCAGCAGTGCATCAGAGATGGAGAAAACAGAATTTTGTGGCTTTGTGTACATGCCTGGTGATCAGGAGAAAAAGCACAGTGAATAGGACTGTTTGAAAAATCAGGAGTTTCCCCCCAATCCGAACAGATTCATAAAGAAGTTTGTGATTAAACAGCTGAAATTCAAATTAAATTTGCATTGCCCAGCTGTTATTTCTCACTGTATCCTAAATATTTGAATGGCTGAGTATTCCTGAAAATATCTTCAAATCCAAAAAACCCAAGAAATCAGTTCTCAGGTTGTATGCATTTGTCACTACCACTTTCACCATGGGCAAATATCCAGTAGTGAGCTGCAAAAGTGAACAATCTGTGAATAACTCAAGCTCTGAAAAATCATTTATTGTCACTAGCTTATAAACATTTACAAACAGCAAAACTGAACTTGGATGACTAGATCCAAACCCCTCAAAAGCCCAAAACACCGACAACACATCAAAGCAGTGAAGCAAGAGGCAAAAAAATACAATCTTTCCTAAAATTTTTTCTAATTGCAATCACTATTCAAAATTGATTGATGTTTTTATTAGGTGAATTTACCTAATTCTAAGCAGCCACTCATGTCTTTCTGCTGTGGCTGTATGATATGATATGGCTGATTGCCTAACACAACTAAGAGAAATAAAAATAGCTTCAAGTAAAATAATTTTTCCCAGCTGAGCCCCACATGAATTCTGGCTGATCTTTATTTCACTCAAGTTAAGATAGTAATTTTCATACATGTTACATTTTTCATTCAGATGCAAGAGACTTGTTTAATGAGTTGCCCACGTGTCCTGGTTTCGGCAGGGATAGAGTTAATTTCTTTCCTAGTAGCTGGTACAGTGCTGTGTTTTGGATTTAGGATGAGAACAATGCTGATCACACACCGATGTTTTAGTTGTTGCTAGGTAGTGCTTACACCAGCCAAGGACTTTTCAGCTTCCCATGCTCTACCGACTGAGAAGGCTGGAGGTGCACAAGAAGCTGGGAGGGGGCACAGCCTGGACAGCTGACCCAAACTGGCCAAAGGGACATTCCATACCATGTGACGTCATGCTCAGTACATAAACTGGGGAAAGCTGGCCGGGGGGGGCCGCTGCTTGAGGACTGGCTGGGCATCGGTCGGCAGGTGGTGAGCAACTGCATTGTGCATCACTTGCTTTGTGTATTATTATTATTATTATTATTATTACTACTACTACATTATTATTATTATTTTATTTCAATTATTAAACTGTTTTTATCTCAGCCCACAAGTTTTTCTCGCTTGTGCTCTTCCGGTTCTCTCCCCCATCCCACCGGGGGTGGGGGGTGAGTGAGCGAGCGGCTGCGTGGTGCTCACTTGCCGACTGAGGTTAAACCACAACACCGAGGTGCAACATATTTACTTTGAAGCAAGTTAAGCCACTTCCTGTAACAAGTTGTAGGGTTGGTTTTGTGTGTGTGTGATTACTTTATTGCCATCAGCAGACTATTTTGTGTACTTATCCTACTATGGGCTACTATTCCAGGCCCTGCACCAACATAACTATTGGTACAGGCCAGCAAGGGTGACTCACTTTCTGTGGAGGCTGAGAACATGGGAATGTACCTGTCTTTCCATATCATCCAGTTTAGGGCCAAGGAGCAGGAATTCTGGGCTGAGTGTTGGGTCTCTCTACACAGAAGATGGACATGTGGGAGTCGGGCAGCAGAACTGATCTTCCAAGTAGAGTGTAAGCAGGTTGTTTCTGGGAGTTGTGAGCAAGGTATGTGGGTGAGATGGCTTCCAGGGAAGGAGGTAGCTGCTTCTTGGAGCAGGTTGCACCTGAGGTGAGTTAAAGTGAATTATTTTAGCAGTTTGATTGACTGAACCAGCGCAGATTGCCTCCAGCATAGTCTTTAAGTGTTAACCAACAGTCATTTGGTTTCATGTTCTTCAGACCAAGCATACCACCCTTGCAGAGAGGCAGAACTTCTCACGGCTTGGGACTAAGGTCTGCTTTTGTCTGCTCTCTATGGGAATAAGGAAAATTTGCATCTGATTTTGACCGTGAGCTCTGCCTAAAGGATATGCATAAAGATTACCGTGTTTTCATCAGCATGCTCAAAGCAGATAAATCAGTGTGTTCTCCACTGTGGCAGATCTGGTCTCAAACAGGGATAAAAGGAGTTTGGTGGACATTCCCCGCAGGGCACACATTCAACTTTGCAGTGACATAATCATCAGTCTCAGCCCACCAGTCACACCTGGTGAGTTGTTCAGAGAAAGAACACAAAGGGATCTGCTGAACAGGACTAGAAATTGTTTGCACTGTAAAAGACTAAAGTGACCAGTAAGGTTGTACTTGCATATTCCAAACACCTGCTCCCGCCAACCAGGTACGATGTATTATAGCCTTCCTTTGTTCTCAGTAACATTCTGAACAGCAGCTTTTGAGAAGGCAGGCACTTTAGAGAAGCTTTGCAGATGTTTTTCCTTCCTTCAGTCTTGCTGAAATAGATTAGGAATACTCTCACATATGAGCAACTCTCTAAAACACAGGCCAAGAAACTATTATTAAATTAACCTCATTCCTCTCTGTGGAGCCCTTCACTCTGACCAGCTGAGTACATTTTATTTCTATTATATTAGAATCCGCTGTAAAGAGTTATGTTAGAGTGATTTCATTTTTTCAACAAACCTACTCACCATCTGCATTTGGCAAAACTCATTGACATCAGTCTTTGTTGCTTAGCAATAAATACTTGTGCTGACTCCAGTCACAAAGAGTGTTCATTACTTTGTCATTCAGACATTTTACACAGCCTTTATGGCCTCAGAAATCGTTTATTTACACTGGCCTTCTTGGAAGAGAGGGGGAAGAGCTGAAAAACAAATGTGTAGAATGAGAGGAAAGGCACACAGACCTTGAAAGGCGTTGGACACAAGTAGCAAAAAAACTGTAGTAGATCCACAAGCTCAATAAAGAAGAGAAAAATACCTAAAAGAAATCAATGCAATACTATTACAATAAAATATTAAAGCAGTTATAGAGCTTGCCAGACATCAACAATCTTGAACACTATTAAAGTGTATGTTTTGTAATGGCATCAATGATCACATTCCATCAATATGTGCTAATAAATATGTACTAATCAGCAAGAATATCTGATATAAGAATGTGCTTTGTGCTTATATTCTGTGTATGTAATCAGAAGGTGTTCTAATTTGAGCAAAATACCTAAAAAATTTACATTTCTATAGAGTTCTATGGTAATTGTCTTGTTACTCATAACTTCAGAATTATTTGAATTTGGGAATAACTTTTATAGTTAGTATTAGCTCAGAATTGAACTGTGTTGAAACCTTTGAGGAAAGTTTTTATTTATAGAAAGTTAGTGGAAGAAATGCTTAAAGCTGCACAATTATAATTGCTTTGCTCATTTAGCAGTCACTATGGCCCACTTCTGTTTAGATGTCTAATTGTAAGATATTAACCTTTGGCACTCAGACTAAAAAAAATTGGACTAGGAGGCTCCAAAAAGGCAAAATTAGAATTGAAAATGAAATGGGTCACTTGTTATAGAGCATGTTACATTTAATAGATGAACAAGCTAACGAATATGACAATGAGTCATCTGAAGTCAAAAAAAGCAGACCGTTGGAATGTCAGATGATTTATAAAACGCTTGGTTTTTGCTTTTATTTGTGGACACATTATGCAAAATAAGTTGATCATTTTACATGGGTAGCAGCAAAAATGCAGGAAAAATCAGAATATGTGATAACAAACCTGTCATGGGCAGAGTGTCCACTGCAAAACATACAGAATACTTGGCACATTTTTCAGGATGTGGCAAAGAAAACTTCCCAAAGCTGAACTTCATTCAAGCATTGAATTTGGGACTCAAATCTCTTTTTGCTTCAAAGGTGATGACTTTGATTCTGATCTGCCGATAGAATTTTTCACTTTCAGTCTTAAGCAAAATAATAATAAAAGTAGTCAAGAACTATGAACTGGGTATTTAGAGTTAGGCTGCTGGTGAAGTACAGTGACCTTAACAGATACTCCAGTCACATATAAGTGAGATTGCACCTAAACAGTTGATCGGGTATGTTTAAAGACCACAGCTGCTGTGCAACCTTCAAGACCAGAATGAGAGATTGGAAAGTGAACGTTGTTACACAATGTACAAGCAAGCTGAGAAGGAAAAGTGCCTCTTCCATGTCATCCTTAAGTCAAGATGTAATTCAAGTTCCCCACCTGGAAGGGACAATGCCACCGCGTCAGTGCAATACTGACCTGAATTGCTTTGGGAGGGGCAAGATCATGTTGCCCAGACACTTTGGCACAGAAATCGATTTCGAGCCTCAGATGGCTGCTCCTGCTCACCAGGATTTGCTTTGGGAATCTGTAAGGCAGCAATGCATTGTGTTGCGTGGCCATGCTCAGTCTGCTGAAGCATTGTGAAACAGGGAACCTTTACAGCTGTCTGAATGGATGTTCAGTTCAAACATATGCAACTGTTAAGCGCTGCAATCTTGAAAGTCTGACCCTCAGCCCTTTTGGATATGTCTCCTATTAAATACAACACACTGCTGAAATAGTGAAACATAAAGGAAGCTGTGCTGAAACAACAAGAGAAAACTTTTTTTCTTCAATATGAAGGAGAAAAATGTAAAAGCAACTGGACAGAAGGCGAAAAAACCTTAATCAAAAAGTCACATTCTGACAAAAAAATTATTTGAAAGATGACAGATAACACTCTGAGGAGTCAGAGGCTGGGAATAACAAGAAACCTAAGGCTCCACTTTTGGCAAGGCTGGTATTCTTCAATACCCAAGAGCATCTGTAAGTTTTCTCAAGGAAAATGCTGACTTTTCTAAAAATGAAGTCAATGTAGGAGGAACAGTGTATTCTCAGTGAATGATGGGTTAGGCTCTGCACTCCTGACAAATCCAAGATCAAGTTGAATGACCAATTGCCCTGATACAGGCTTGGAACAGCTCCATCTCTGCAGCACTGATTATATTGACATTTCCCTTTCCTCCTCTGCTCCTTCCCTCTCTCCCTCTCCAGGATGTGCTTTTCTCTTTGCCTGTTCCTAGTTACTTTTTTTTACCAGTTTTTCCGTGGTAAAGGAAGGCTCAAGCAGAAACATTAAACACTCTTTTGAGGAAGAAATAAACCCCATGTCAAATTCTGAATCCTGCATCACTTAGACAGCTCTGAAATCATGTAGAAAAACACCACCCAACTCAGTATGAGGTGGGCCAGAAACCATTTTTTTTCTTTTTGGTTCAATAGCCTGAGAAAGGTCAAACTGGATAATCTAATGGCCTGGTCTGGATTTCAAGGCTGCAAATAAGATTAATGAAATGCTAGTGGGACCCCAGGTCACAGTGACAGAGCTAGCACAGCCCCTTTTCAGCCACCTGGAGGAAGGGGTACCATGCAGGTCCAAAAGGAGGTCAGGGAGTCAATGGTACAATTTGGAATTCACCTTTCCCTGGTTCTCGGGGAAACACCAGCTGCAGCAGTCCCTCTCCCTCACTGGGGCTCCTTGACGCAAACTCACAGCACTAGGGAGCAGGTTGGGTCCTGATGTCCCCTCTTTTGGCCATAAACTTGTGATCAGCAAGCCTACAGTTGAGCTCCTTGAGTAGGAAGCACTACCTTAGGGTAGTAGGGTGCTGTAGGGGATTCAAGTAATGGCAAGAAAAACATGTAAGAGGCATCTTTACATGCAAGTCATGCCATCAGGGAACTGTGCCTATAGCTTTTTTATGTTTCTAAAAGATAAAGTATTCAGCAAATATTTGTAGCACTCAGTGGAATGAGTCTGTGAAATCAGGAGACCATATACTGCCTTTAGTAATAACACCAAATCAGGCACGGCAAAGATAAAGTAAAAGGGGCTATTGGGAAAATGGAATTGATTAGCTGTCATTCCTTGACTATTTCTTTTCCATTATGTATTTAAATTTGTAATTTTTACAGTGGTTCACATGGCCAGGTGCAATAATAGAGCTGCAGAAAAATAATTTTGCCCCAGCTGAGGGTAAAGCTCCGAATTCAACAGTTTATTTCCTCCTTGAAAGATACTTTTTCCATACTTTTATCAACAAGATGCATCAATGACTCACTGCTTGCCAATACAACTCACACTACGTTTGCTCATTTCCCTAGAATCGAGACACTCAGAATAAAAATAAATGTCTGTTCTCACCACTTCCTCTCCTGCTCTCAAAAAGAAGTGTTTCAGGGATTTAATTTCTCATCCCTGTCTTTCCCAATCTCTCTCTGTTTATTGATGGGAGTGTCCTGCGACAGGAAATGGCCCTGTCATGTAAGCTGCAGTGTGTTAAGGACTTCTTCCAGCTAAAAATAGGTACCAGAGCTATCTTCTAGTTTGTTCCTGTTGTCTTGTATTAAATTCCAAATGTCAAACATAATATAGAGCTTAGAATAGACTCAACCTTTTATGCCATTTAAATGCAACAAACTGCTTCTAACAGCCTGCTTTGCAAATGTACTAGAAACCCTATTAAGTATTTGCCATGTGGTTCATGATGTGTCCATGCTTCAGAAAGAATTGGAACATGATGCATTTGCTGACTCGTTTGAGAGATTAATATTTGCATTATGGAAGCACTTGGGTGACAATCAAGAATGAGGCCACGCTAGGATCAGTGCATGTACTCATTGCCTTAGGTCTTCAGAAGGGAAATACCTTTGAGTTAATGGTTCACTGTCCCAAAACCTCAGTGGGTTAATGGAAAACATTGTACATCATTAGTGTTGTTACCAGTGAAGTCAAATCCAAAATGTATAATTGTACATTGAACCACTGTTAATCACCATAACATTCAACACCACGTATCTGGGTTCAGATAGCGCATATTCATCCTGTACATTAAAAATATGGTCTAATTATCTTCTTCTAATAGAGATGCAAGATATGCCAACAAAGCACAATGCTTGCATTTATTGTGTAAAATATTATGTAATTAGATAACCCCTGATAGTGGATGGCTTGGGAAAAAGACTCAGAACTAATAAAGTAATAGATTCTGATTTCAGCAGCGTCTAATTTTATTTGGACATTGTTACTCGACCTCTCTTCTCTGTACATCAGCCAATATAACTGGAAAACCCATTAAAAGCAGGGCTCTTCAGAATGGTTTGTTCAACTCAAAGATAAAAAGTTCTGGTTAAACATGTCCAAGTGTGACACTGTGAAAACAGTCTCTCTCTTCTTTCTGGCAGTTCCTTAGTCATCAGAACTAAAGCTGTGAAAAAAAAAAATGCATGACAGCAATGCCTTTTTTTAAAAATACCTATTAATAATTACAGCTTTAAT
Organism: Pygoscelis adeliae; assembly: GCF_000699105.1. Lineage (NCBI taxonomy): Eukaryota > Metazoa > Chordata > Aves > Sphenisciformes > Spheniscidae > Pygoscelis > Pygoscelis adeliae. Next base: position 5,426,926 of record NW_008825615.1, read on the forward strand.
GAATGGTGTGCTGAACATTTCAAATCCAAACTCGGTGGAGCAGCACTAACAGTTTACTCCTCCCACCGCCACCATTAGCAGGTCAAGGCTGCAGGGAGGGAGAAAGGTTTAATTTTTGGAAGTGAGTGGGAGCGGAGGTTCTGACTGTGTGGTCCTGCATGCCCGACACCCTCAAGTTTTCATTGAGAGTGCAACTGAGGAAAAGGACCTGTTTTGGAGGATAGCTGTGATAGTGATGAAAAGTAAAAGGAACACTTAAGGGAGAGGGGAAGGTAAATTTGACAGACAGAGTGGGATGCCTTTGTCAGTTTCAACAACACCTGCCACAGCTGATGAGCATCAGCTGGCCAATATGACAGAAACTTCTAGGGCAGCATCTCAGTTCAAGCCATTTATTACCAGTACAGCTGCTGGGGTTGGCTTTGTAAAGAACAGCATGTTGAGCATGTCAATTTTGACAGGATTTTACTGAAGATTTCCTTTTAACTTTTGATCTACTGCAGTTGAGCTCTATGAATTTTTTATGACAGTGAGTCTAAATCTGCCCCTCCCTGTGTTGGCGGGCCTCCCCGTGTGCCCTCCAAACCATCTCTTGGCATCCTGCTTGTATTCTTGTCTTTCTTTCATCTGCCCAGCCCTTATTTTTAGAACTACTTATTCAACTTTGCATATCAGATGTCCATATCTTTCATTCAACTTTTTCTTACAGTTCACTTCTGTCAAAAGCCTATGAATCTAACAAAGACAGGAGACTATTATCCATTTTTTACTTCTAATTTTTACTTTGGTGTGATTTTGATAATTCTACATGTAAGCTGCAAAAATCAAAATGGAAATAAGTTAAAAAAATATGATTTGCTAAATCATAATGAGTACATTTTGATTTACAAGATCAGGCAAGTGATCTGAAGCTATATTACAGTTTCCAGCCAATGTTAGACAAATTGCTTAATGACTTGCTTCTAGGAATACACAAATTATATTGCCTTAATGGAAGATTTTCACCTTCTTGACTTCGTGAATAAGATTATATAGACACAAGTACGTCTCAGTCTGAAGATAATCAAATGTGCGGTGGGGTGAAATTCGCTTACCTCCTGCTATGCTATACCTAGCGATGTTAAATTCAGAATTAAGATGTGTGTCTGCACAGTTCCTTTTCAGATAAGAATGTTTTCTTTCCTTGAATGCTAAAATGGTTCTATGGCATGAAGTAGAAAATTTGTGGTACAAAAGATCTCGAGAAAATAATTGACTCAGTAAATAATTTATTGAATTTACTGAAAATATTGACCCAGATTTAGTGTTTCCACATTCAGAACACGGAAAATGAGTTAAACTGGTATGTTGAGTTAGCCTAGAGTGAGGCTGTTGCAGCATGATTAATTTACAAGTGTGAGTTACTCAAGAAAAGCCATTTAGCTATTAAATGCTCTGCTTGGGTTATGCTGACATTTTCTTCATACTAAGTTGATGACCTGGGGTCTGATCTTACCAACCATTAATGAAGAAAAGAGCTGTGAAAAAAGAAATTGGGAGTGATTAGCAGGCTTGGGGATAGGTAAGTATTGCAATTCTGGATCTTCTGACTCTTCACTTCTTCTCCATCACCTTCAAACAGATCTGATAATCAGGTCCCAGCAGCCTGGTATCTTGTCTTAACCACTTCTTCTGTATTCAAATTGCAGAAGCCTACAGTGAGTCTGGTGGACTGAAGTTTAAAGTACCTTAATTGAGTGCTAGCCTGCTTCTCAGAAGAGTGGCTGCTAGACCTGCTAATGCTTTTGACAAAAAAGCATCCAATAGCAGAGAAAGTTCAGAATGGAAAACCTTACTGAATGTCCAGCAAGGAAAGCAAGAGCTGGAGATGGACAACAGGACAGTTGGGTAACACAGAAAGAATATGAAATAAAAATGACACTAAGATGAATGTAGTTTTCTTTTCATTGTGTAGACTGATGTAGTTTCTTTTGACAGAAACCCCTTCCTTTAGTGGACATCAGATAGCCAAGCTGATACAATGTCAGGCCTTCCCTAGAAGTAGAATATATCCGATAGAGTACACAGCTTCCAGACTAGAGATGTACAGCACCTGTAGGCATCTGCCTCTCTAGACATACCCTTCCTCACCAGAAAGCATTTTGCCCTGCCTGATTTACATGAATCGGGCTGTTCTTGGGTATGTACAGCAGTCATTGAGCCAGCCTTGCCCAGCCCCAGGCAATTGAGCATGACTTGGCAAAAATCTCCAGAGAAAGAAGCTACTTGCTGCAATCTGTCAGCTGGCTGAAGCTTTTAATATTATTTTGCAGAAATGTTCTCTGCAGGAAGAAGTTCACAAAGGAGTCACACTATTTTCAAGAAAAGGAAAAATTGTGTCAGCAAATGCTGGCTACAAGGGAAGGATTTTAAGGCATAGGGGATTCAAAGATAGGTTGTGGTACTCATGAAGGAAAGTGTGCAAGTGTGTAAGAAGAAGTTAAAGGGAGACAGATAGCACAAAAGTGGTGGGGGAAGCAGTGAGGACCTCCAGAAATGTAAAGCGTGGGAGGCCAGGCTTGGATGCTTGCTGAAAAGGGGTCTGACTGGAGTTCAGGTTACAATACCACTGTGTTTTCAGTCACCCTTTAACCTGCTACTTGCAACACACAAGTCCGTAAGCAGAAAAAGATAAACAACTCTGTACGTGTTAGTAGCTTCAAAATGATAATGATTTAAAGAGAAAGAGAGGATGGTAGAAAGAGGATGTGTTGCAAGAGGATTATGGGAAAGAGAAAGGAAAAGGCATTTTCAACTTCATTGCTTCACAAATAAGTGGCCAGGAGTGGGAAAAAGGATTTAGAAATCCCACAGTGTCCCCTACTTTGCACAATAGTACCCCAAGTACTCACATACAGTTCCATTAACTCTTACAAAAGCAGGTCCCTTTCAGGGCATTGGTAACAGGATATTCAGGGAGGTGTTCAATTTGCAATTGAAGACAACCAGTCCTAGTTATCTACTTATAGGTGTTATTATTTCAGACACAGGTGTCTGAGCTCTCTTCAGAGTCAGTGGAGAGAGCCCAGGGAGTGAGTCTCTACCTCAGGGTGAGCTGAGTCACTTACTAGACTCATTGGTTTTGTAGGTTGGATCTCATTGACAATTACGGGAGGCTGGACACCTAATTTTCTTGTAGACATAAATTAAAGATCTTAATCATTCTCAATTTCAAAAATGCATTATCAAGTTAAACTCAAGATATCTATTTCTTGGGGGATGTTGAAATCTGTTAGAACAACATCTGCAAAACTTATCAAAAGCAGGAAAGCAAGAGTTAAGGTAGTCCAAGCTCCTTTAACTCTGCCTTCTTTGTGCAATGCTGCCATGCACAAGCAACCTGCACATTTTGTGTCTGAACTCTTCTGAATGGAAACTACCACCTATAAGTAAATACAGTATCCTCCATAGACAGAATACCAACCTCTGCTGCAGAACTGCAGACCCTATTTCGCCCTTACCTCTGTGACTAAACCTGTCAAAAGCTGAACATACTCATGGAGACAGTCCCCGCACTCAGAATCTTGGCCCTTGTAACCAGCAAGAGCTGCAAAAAGTAGTACTGGAAATAAGCCTACTGGATCCTTTCAACATGTAAGAATCTCTCTTCTTTGTATGTAGGGCAGTCAACCTGAGAGGATCCTCACAAACCAAGGGGAATGGCATGCCCAGACTGATTGCTTCCATAACCAGACCTCTGGCACTCAGCACCTTTTGTACCACAGAACCGCTGCTGGCGTGTCAGCCAAGTTGCAATACTTGCAAAATTTCAGGAATGGCTGAGGAACCGATCACTGAGCACCAGCCCCTGAATCTCTTTTGGAAAGCACATCCTTTTTAGTTCACAGGTGGCATGCGGAGAAAGAATTGACTTGAAAATTACAGCAGTTCTGCAATTTCTTCAAATTGACATAAATCAAGGAATGACTACTTAAAATAACCAACTCCTTACTCCCGTACATGATCAGAGCTAGAAAATGATGTTGAAGCTGGGAAGATGAAGAGATGTTTGGATATGCTGCGATCACAGTTTTCAGCTATAAGCATGGGAGTGCGCACTTTGAGAATGGAGCAGATGCTTCTAATTATCTGCAATAAAGAAAAGAAGGGGCATTTGAAAATGTAGCTGGTATTAGGTGGCTGTCAGAAGACTCCTGAATAAGGAAGAAAAGCATGCAAAGTGTAACAAAGTCATTTTACTTTCATAGCACATTAATTTTAAGACACTGCTCTACAAGTTGAACAAGTCGTGTGTATTCTGATGATTGAAAGCAAAAAAATCAAACTGGAAATTTTACTGTAGAGTTTTTTTCCCATTTTAAACCATGACAAACTTTACTCATGAAATATTATTTCTTTTGATGTTCTAAAGTGTTATTCAAATTTGAATAGATTTACATGCTTAACTGTGGCTACTGCTTGCTCATATAGTGCTTGTATATGAACTGAAAATAAGATTCCCATAGAAAGGGACAGCTTGTAAAATACAGAACCGCACAACATAGAAGAGAAGACACATAAATGTAGCCCTTTTATCCAGCCTTTTGTAATTACTGCGTGCTACATCCTGGGACATGTTTGTGATTTACTATGTGCTTAGCAGGGTGATCTTCAGGAAGTCTGAATGGCCTGCCCAAACCATGCATGTGCTGACCAGCAAATTCATACCTTATCACTTGTTACTTAATCTATACTAGCTCAGGCTGCCTGCACTCTCTGCTGATGGCATGCTGTTTGTTTTCTCCTGAGCCTTGTGAAGAAGACAAGAACCATAGACAATCTTTCTCTCCAGTGAGCTAACTTATGTTAAGCATGTGTTCCAGCCCGACCTTCACACTTTCCCACCGCACTCAATAGTTTGGCTATTGTGAGCTTGTCCATGTGACACACAGACGTGTGAGATGCTATCAGAAGACACAATGGTAGATGCAGACACGGAGGCTTTGGATAATGGTGCTCTGTAAAAGGCAGCACTGAGCTCAGGATCTGTCCACATCCACTCATGTAGCCAAGCACTTTGACCGTATCAACAGCATGTGCCAAACGAGCCAACAATGAAGCCACAGTTGTGAGTTTGTTCTCCTGGACAATCCCAAGTGCATTTTCATCTGTTCAGTTCCAGCACTCTTCTTTGCTTCTTTAACTGTCTGGCGAAAAAAAAAAAAAAGCAAGCATTAGATGTGAAAGCAGCAAGCTGCATCTAATTTCCTGGGAGTGGCTCACCGTTACCTGGCAATAAACACATTGCAGCTTATCTGTCTTTGTACTTATTTTGCTACATCTGGGACATCTTGAAATGCATAATAGTCAATAAAATGGAAACAAGCTTTCAGCAAGAGTTTCATGCTCTTAGCCTTGTTTTTATTTAAAATGGATCCATCTTGGCTGTATGGAAGGAACTCTTATTTCAATTTTCCTCTGCAAAATGGAAGAAAAATGGAAGAAAAATGTACGAGAAAAATACATCAAAGATAAAATTATTAGTAAAAATATGAACTTATTGACAATTGAGATAACACTTTCCTGATAAAATAAATATCATTTTTTAAAAAGTCCTCTTTCACTCCACTGCTTTTAGATGTGATTGCTAATTTATATGCAGTATCTGCGCACACTAGAGTTTATCCACACTTCAGGGGGAACTTAAAAATCCTGTAGGAAAACGCTCTTTTCTTGGCAGCTTGTGCAAAACCTCAAATATTAATAACTGAAATTAATTTGAAAATCATTGTTTTGTGGCTATATGCACTCAATAGTACTACCTAAAATTCTGCCTACAGACAGGATTGTTGAAACTGATTTAAGGTAATACATTTATCATTCAGCAAACTTCTTACTGATTACTCCAAGTCAGATAATTGTTCTTACTCTTGGTGTTCTTTTGAGTTCCCCAGATGATTTGACATTGGCCTTTCCTGGCTAATTTGTGGTGGCCTGTAGAAAGAGTGGATAAGGAATTCTACAGTGCAATCAGATGCCTCATTTCATTCTTCCTCAAGAACCACAGGAAGCTGCTCAAAAATGATAGGGAACTAAAGGAATTCTGAGCAGCTGGGTATCACCTCTTCCTCCAAACATTGATCCACTATGGGCAAGTCAAGGAAAGGTAACAGCTTGCTGATTTGGATGGATGGACAGAAGTCTTGGGGCTTATTATTAAGACTTCACTATTTGGTAACAATGTCATTTTGTAAAGAAAGTGAACCCAAGTCAGTAGTTTGGGTACACCATAAACAAGTAAGATCCTATGTCCTCATTTACCTGCTTGGGGAAAAAAGGCAAGCAGTTCAATTCAAGGAAGCAAATCTGAAAGGATATGATTAAAAATGGGTAAACCTTCTTGAAAAACTTTGCAATAGGCCTTTTAAAATATATCCTGATGTCTGAAGTTTGTTGAACAAAACAAAGTTCAACAATGGTTACTGCAAGAGGCTAGGAATTCAAATGCACGGTCTGCTGAAAGTGCTGCCAGTATTACACCCTAGCTCTGTGGATTTCATGCACCAGTCACTTCTGCCTCACCAGTGTACACAATGTACACAATGATCTTTTTCTATTTTTCCCTAAAATACTGTCTCTCAAGAGCTTAAAACAAGAAAATATCATGAGAAAATGAAGACAAAAATTAAAACATAACCAATGACATTATTTTAACTTAAATTTCAATTAAAAATTAATTGTGTTGTAGTATAGTATCAAGAGTACAAGGGGCACTTGGAGTTGAATTCATAGGCATTTAGTGGCATTTTAGACGTCCTGGAGTATCTGAGACACTTGCACATGGTTTACCAGATAATATAGGACCTATGGGAGACTTCTGTCGTTCTGGAGCAAGGAGGTAGGAAGGATGACCTATGATGTCTAAAATGATGCTAAATATAATTTTGGTCCGTAAATCTCACCTCTTTTGTCTAGGATTACCTTTGAAAAGCAACTACAAATAAAACTCTTCTGTACATCTGTTCATGTCTTATTTCTGCCATATATAGCTGCTAAATAGCTTTACTAATATAGATTAGTAAAACAGTAGAAACAGAAGTATCAAATTGTCATTTTCAGAATTGGCAGGAGGTACATTATCTTCTGAAACTTTGCATAGGGATATTGCATAGTTAATATTCTTTAATGACAATTCTGCATGTTAAATAGAGGTGCTGAGTGATTCACTATATGAGTAAAGGTAATTTTAATCTCAGCTGGCCACCATCCACATCTACTGTCATGTGACAGACAAAATGAAAGGTCTAGGGAGGATCCAGCTGGGACCCCTCAACAAAAATGCCAGTTATGTGGAGACTGTAACCTCCTTCTTCTTTCAGAGCAAGGCTAAAGTGAATCAGGAAAAGAAAACCTAACCTTAGTGATATCATATACATTTGGCATAGAGATTAAGGGAGTTCTCTGCTATTATGTGTGTGCTTTCTTTAAAATGACATCATGAATATGCCGCAGGTAGAGGGATACAGGAAAGAGTACCTTATCTACATTTGCATATTTTGGAGAACATCAGCATTTCAAAGGCCATTTCAACCTAGTGCTGGTGTTTCACTGTGGTTTGTCAATACGTTTGCATCAAATATGTATCAACCAATTTGTTAAGAGAAAAATTATTCTCCTACAAAGTTGACCACGATGAAGATATCATAAATCCATATCCAAGCTAAGAAGTAAAGATCCAAATTTAGATAGGATTATCAAAAACAAGAAATAATATCAAATTAAAAATTAGCTACTGAGCAGATTTCCTCTGGCTGGAGTGCAAGAGGGACACAGTGCAAGCTGACAGGCAACTGATTTTTGAGCATGATACCTTGTTGCTCTATTCAGTCACTCAAGCAAAGGAAGTGTTGAGACCCGTTTTCCCACTTTCTGGTTTGACTACTAACAACTCTTAACTTTCTGAATCAGATGTTCATATTCAGGTGGATTGATCATTTCTATTGCACAGGACTCAGGGTAAGGAGCAGTAAGTACTGTTAAGCAGAGGCCTAGGATTTGTTGCCATAGACAACTTAAACCATAACACAGCTTGCTACATAAAATTGTCAAACTCAATAGAAATTAGACACACACATAGTACTATCCAAATTCAAGATAAAAAAAAAAAAGTCTTCTAGAGCCTTCTAGAGGACAGAGACCGACTTCTGGCAGTGCCTGAAAGACCAAGATATATTTTGGATAAGATATGAAGAAACTAAAAGTAGTATGAGAGGATCAACAGACAAACTGGAAACTAAAATAATTAGATGAAAATTTCCTTTGTGACAGCAGCCATTTGTATTAGCCATTTTGTTAGTCTGTACACATATTCAGTGTGCAGATTAATATCCTGGGTGGAGAATCTGGACATCCCAGAGACTCCCCCAGGTGGTTCAAGATAAGATACTTGACAGTAGTCAGTAGAAACTGTTCCTTCAGGTCTTGAAATGATTGTGTAGGACAAGCTGAGTGGTGTGGTCATCATGCCAGAGGGATGGGATGCCATCCAGAGGGACCTGGTGATTCTATGATTCTA
>NW_008825615.1:5436207-5444166 GCF_000699105.1 Pygoscelis adeliae
TGGACTAGATGACCTTTAAAGGTCCCTTCCAACCCAAACTATTCTATGATTCTATGATTCTATGTACATATTTAAGATAGGATATGCTTTTTATTTAGATTAAGGTACTCAATAGTGATGGATCACGCATGTGCTGGAGTGGTCACCCAGGACCATGGTTCAACTGGTTATCAGAATTGAGCAGAACGGCAGTTCGGGGAGTTTCTCCTGATCCAGGTGAAGGTGCGGCTGGAAGGACCCTTGCAACAGAGATTCGCATTACCACCCAGACTGCAAATGGCCCGCTTGTTTGTGAAATTTGTTTTTCTTGCCTATTTACCATATGCCAAATGTTTTTCAACACTCGGTTCATGAGTGTCTGTGCTACCCTGCACTTGTTCTTCTCTGACAGCAAGACAAAGTCAGTCTAAGCCTAGATTGTGTAATATATATCATCTAGATGTGAACAGGCTATCTCAGGCACTGGAAAAGTACAGTTGTATTAATAGGGTGCTTTCTCTGGGCTAATGGTACTCCTCAGTCAGATTAATAGACCTGGGAGAGTACCATGCTAACACAATTAAAGCACTGCTAGCATCCTGTGCTGGCTGCTTAGAGGTAGCTTGAGAATTTTTTTTTAATACAGATATTCTCTCCGAGACACTAGAAAAGATGGGCTACATTTTCTTCCTTTGCAGATATTTTTTTCTTTTCTTTTGTGTACAAATTTTTATTGCTTTGGCTTCAAGGAAACAGGACAGGACTACAAGAGCAAAAGATGACAGCAGCTTTAGTCTATCTAAATTAACTTTATTCCTTTTTCTCCATAAAAGGGCAATTACTATCTTCCTAACACCATCTGAAAACCACCAAATGGTTTCTTTTGATAAACCTTTCTTTGCATAAAGGCATAAAGGCAGAGGGAATTAACAGTACTGGTGAAATGAAAGACTTACATTTCAAATATTTTGATCGATATGTTTCTTCTAATTCTATGTCTTGAACTACATGTTCAAGCTGGTAGTAGCTTGCCAAAGGAAGAAGCAGGTGAAGATCTCAGTGTTTACAGCCAGGAATCTTGGTTAATGTAATGCAATGATGGTCTCACATAAGGACACTTTATTCTTTAGAGCCATCTTCTTCTTCCACCAAAATTAAGACTGCAGTGTGCCATGGTAGGCATTGGTTTTAAGGACCACTGTGAACATCTTTCTGTGATGCTATCATTAATGTCAGTGCTGTGTTTGACTACTGTATAAACTTGCAATGAGTGAGAAGGGACACTCTTATTTTACACTTTTTGTAGTATAAAAAGCGATGAAACGCTAACCTTAGTTGGAACCTCCAGATACTATTGTAACAGCCATAAAAAAAAATAGGGATGATAAAACTACAGTAGTAATCAGGTCAAGTTAATATGCCATACCTTAGGAAATCTTAGATTGCTGCCTCTGTTACAGCATCTGCTTTCTGTTATGTTACCTACCTTATGCTATTTATCAAACACCCTTTTTTAACAAAGGGGAAAAAGGATCCACATGATACAACTATATTCTAAGCGATCTCCAGTTCCACTCCCGTTCTTTCTTATGTAAGAAAGTAATTTTTGGTCTGGATTCATGCAAAAAGAACAAAACAGCCTGCCCATTTCCTATCTTTAGGCAGATTTTCCAAAAATAGCCTCGAGTTAGTTAGTCTCTACCCTGCCTTTCTCACTAAACAAAGAGCATGAAACAAAAGGGAATGGCAAAAGAGACTCTGGCCTTATGGGAGAAAAAGCCATTTTGCTATCATGTAACAAAGTTGCTCCATCCAATTGGAAAGATGTGACCCAAAAGGAGAATTGGAATTGGGGTGAAAGATACTGAAATGTGAGTCCTTGCCCTCGAGGAGCTGGTCTATGTAGAAAAGCCTAACAGCAGGGGATCTTTTCCTAAAAAATTTGCCTAATACAAAAGGAGAAGGCCCAAAAGGTTTCCCAAAAAAAGACAGCACAAACCAGAAGCAGCCAATGGGTTCATGAATCAGAAACTTTATACTGAGATAAGTTTCATGCAGAGAAGGTGGGTGGTGAGGAGCTCCATTTATCCACAGCCCTGGGGACCCTCCAGGTCCTTGTTAAACCATGACAGGTACAGAGAGAGATAGGGTGGTGTGGAGCTCCCTTTGTCCAGGGTTGCAAGGACTTTCCAGGTGCCTGTAGGACCATAATAGTATACAGACTGGGGCTGTGTGTGCTTCCATATCCTTAGGTCAATGTCCTTGCAGAAAGTTGCAACATTCTCCATCTGAGTGGCAGAGGAGGGAGAGGACAGGAACATGCCATGGTCTGGTCACATCCCTATCCAGGCATCCAGCTGTAATAGGAGAAGCAACAAAGGAGGAGCAGCCACCCCCCATTGCCCTGGGCAGCAGCCCCTGCCCTCTCCTCTCAGCCCTTGCTCACCTGGATGTTTGCCTGCCAGCCTGGGCTGTTGCAGCCCTTTTTATACCCAACCTGGGCCTCCCATGTCACCAACCCCACTGTGACACGGCCACCACTGGTGTTCTACCTGCAGTGACACATCCATGACATCACAAGAGCTGATGCCTGGAGTTAGTGCTGCATCACTGTGACATGGCTATTATCTTCCACTATTCAAATGAGAAGAAAAAACTGATGAATAATAATTATAACAAAACCTGAACTGGTAATGCTGGGGAGGAAAATTAAGTAGCTGTAGCAGCAATTTAAAGGACAACAGCTCAGCAAAGGTTGAAAGAGAATTAAAAGCAGCAGGTTCTACCTACTGCCCAGTTTTAAAGATTTCTGTGGTACTTGCTGCTGAGATTTGTGGGTTTGAAGGCTGAATGCTGGAAGAAAGATGCTTGTCGAGTTGACTGAAGGTACTATTTCACACCTTTCGAATTAAAGACATGTCCAGTGCCAAACCCTGCATCCATGAGTGGCTGACAGTGCTGAGGAGGTTTCATCGTGCAATTTAATTTCTTTCCCAGAAATGAACCAAAGATTTTGCCAGAGACTGTCATGTGCTACATACTTCAGTTGGACACTAAAATGAAATACATGAAGTAGTTTCCATCTACGTGGTTCACTGCAGGCTGTTACATCCTCTTTAACTGACAGGACAAGAGGCACAAACTGAAACACAGGAGATATCATCTAAACTTCAGGAAACACTTTTTCACTGTGAGGGTGACTGAGCACTGGCACAGGTTGCCCAGGGAGGTTGTGGAGTCTCCATCCTTGGAAATATTCAAAAGCTGTCTGAACATGATCCTGGGCAACCTGCTCTAAGTGACCCTGCTCGAGCAGGGGGTTGGACCAGATGACCTCCAGAGGTCCCTTCCGACCTTAACCATTCAGTGACTCTGTGATCTTTTGGCATGAAAGTCATTGCTTTACCCATATTTAATTTCTCATTAATTACTTTAGTTTGGTGGATGTTAAAGTAAAAATGGAAGCAAGGAAAACTGATTATGTGCAGAAGAGAGGTGACCTTTAAATAATCAAGCACAACTACAAATGGTAATAAACTTCTTCCAGTGAATTATTGCAGATCTTTTAAATGCTTCAACTGCTGTGTGTGTCAACTTTACCTACTGTTGACATTCAGAGACAGGCAAGCAGGGAAGTAGCTGGAAATTACAGGATCCTGTTGGTTAGAGATAGGGTAGAGGAGTATTTAAAACATGCCCCAGGACTTCCCCCGGGGTGCAGTATCCAGCTCACTCAGCGGGTGTGCAGAAGATTGCTAGTTGGCCTCTATTGCCTTCCCTGCTGTGTTTAACATTGACCTGAGAGGAGACACTGGGTGGCAAGGTCATCCCAGCTTCCCTTTTCATCATTCTTTTGCTTCCATTGCTTCTAGGATGCCTTGTCCAGTGGTGTCCCAATAATTGCTGGGGTTCAAGAAGCTCCAGGTATTTTGCCAATAATTGCTGGGGTTCAAGAAGCTCCAGGTATTTTGCCTGTTATCGACTGCACTGTACTTTGTACACTCTACACTAGTCAAGGCAAAAAATGCATTAAGAAAATCACTTGTTGCTGTTGGCTACCATGTAATGGTTTCACAGTAGATTCAGGGAGCTCATGTGATCAGGTGATGAAGTGTGGTGCTTCACTTCCAATAGCTGTGATGATCTTGTGATGATCACTGTCTCCTCAGCCCATTTTCAGAGGCAGCATATAATAATCAGGTGCTTTATCTTCCAGCAAGTATCACATGCTTTCATTTTCTGGTTTAGCGGGGTTTTTTTTTGTCAGAATGGAATAAGACAACTTTTAAAAAAGCAAGCAAAAATAAAAATGAGAGAGCAAGCACCATCCAGTGCATTATCCCCATTCCTTAGCTGCCTCAGCTGCTTAACATGTTAACTTTATCTGCTGCTGGCATATGCAGTCTCTGGAAATGCGGTTACTGTTCAGGAAGCAAGGGTTGTGTAAAAATAGTCACTGTAGTAATAAAGTATGGTGGATGTCTTCCAAGAAAGAGAGAAACATGTATCTGCTACCCAGAGAAACCTATGGTCCTACACAGTTGATCTCTGCAGAGTTGTATTGATTTGAGAGAATTTTAAAACTCGCTTATCAGTGTACCAAAAAAAAGGGAGAAATAATAATGTCTCCAGAAGGGCAAGGGTGGGACAGGATATAAATAAGAACAAAACAAAACAGAAACTGCAGAAACTTACTGAACAAACTATTGGTCTGTTTTGTTTCTTTTGGCTTTAATCAGATTCTCATTTTCCTCCCCATTTATAGATGATTTGGCTCTTGGGGCAGTTTGAGAGGACTGGCATGGTGTTGTCACCAAAAGCTGTGACCTACTTCAATCCTCCCTCCTTCCTCTCTTTTCATAAACTGGTATTCTTTCAAAAGGAAACAGGAGAGAAATGGGCCTGTCAAGTTTTAATGATGCAGAAAACAATAAGGAAAACATGTTTTAATGTGATAGTCTTTGTATTTTACACAGGAAATATAAAAAGGTAAAAAAGGATTTAAAAGATCACCTTTAAGGCATCTAATTCTAAGGTTTCAATAAACAAGTACACTGCTCACTGAAAAGCAAGCTCTTTGATTATTTTTCTAGCCCCCAGAGAAACAGCAGTAAAATCATGAGGACCATTCATTACAAGATGTGAGTAAGAAGCAGCACCCAAGGAAATGAAAAAAATATTAGAATTGTTATTATCTATGCTTACAATAGAAGTATTGCATAGTAGATAAGAACACTGGAAGGATGCTTTTTTCCTATCTTGCATTATATCTTTCTGAACAAAACCCCTGTGTAGACAACAGAAGCTTGTTCTAATAACAAAAATGTTGCCTGAAATGAAATTCTTGACATACCAATCATTCTCAGTAGCAAAGCCATTTTTCATATAAAACATGTTTTGGAGTAGGCTTTAATGAATGTCTCAAACCAACTCATCTAGCTTATTGTCTCAAGAATGGAAGTATTTAAATAAATTTAATAGAAAATCTACCACAGAGACACCACAAATGTGCCCTGCCAAATCAGATTATGTATTTTTAAAGGACAAAAGGGTGCACTTTTTCTTCAAAACTACTTGAGCATACATATTTCTTAGCTATAATCGATGATGGTTTTGATTAAAATTAATTGCCCACTGTGAAAACTCCTCCTATTGCACCACAACCAAGGAGAGAGTTTCCAAAGTAAACATGCTTCAGACTAAATGCTGTGAAAGGAGAAACTTTTTTCTGCTATAGCTACAGCTTCTCTCTCACTCTGAAGGAACACTTATAGACTAATATAACATAGTTGAATAACTCCTTATATAATGTTGTCTCAGTCTGTGAATTCATTTGCTATTATAATTTAATGGAAAATTTAAAGTGATAACTTAGGAGTGAATTTACTAAGGTCTGTGATGGTCTTCATTTTAGCATTGCTAAAAGTGAGTTTGGTGCATGTTCTGTGATACATCCCGAGGGTATTGCATTGCAAGTGCACAGTCTGCTTATCCGTGTTGTAGATAAATCAAATCTTGTAACCCAGCAGTGGACAGCAAAGGTAAAAGATCACGTTAAGGATCTTGTCTTAGGGTAAAAAATCATCAGTAGACGACAATGATTGAGTTTCTGCTTCTGTAAGTGCCATTTTAGATGCACACACACACGCACGTACATGCGTGCGTGCAAAAACACACATATATTTATTTGTTGGTCAACAGTGCTGTTACTCACTCCACTCCAAAATGGTCCATTCTGTGTTACCAGAATTGTATGTAACAATACTTTTTTCCATAATTTGTTCTGAAAGAAAGAAAAAAACCCAAACACATAATCAAACACAGTTTGATTTTTACATGGATAAACAGAATGCCAGATTATACCTCAGCTAGCTCCTAAACATTCACAAGAAAAATATATGGGTATTTCATCTCACCAGAAAAGTTAACCTGTATATACCAACCAGCCCGGAGCAAACAAGCGGTCAAGAATGATCTTCAGGTTCAGCTTCATTTTCTGTCACTGCATGCTTCATGAAACGTGAAAACAGGAAAAGGAAAACAGAAAATAGAAGTGGAAGGATTTCTGACTTTTCAGCTATCTCAGTAGTTTTCAGAAAGACAGAAGTGAATTCCATTCATCTCATATTAGAAAGGAATTTGTATTTCCTATATTCCTTAAAAAAGAAAGAAGAATTTTAGCTTGTGAGCTATAGCTTTGTTGTACTGTGTGTCTCTCAGACAAATGAATGCCTCCAGGCTGTCTTTCTCGATGCTTCAGCATTCCTCAGGAGGGTGAGAAATCAGCAAAGATATAAAGAAAACTGCCCTGTGACTTGAGGCTAGCAGAGGGCACGAGGAGACAGCACTGACAGGCGGTGCAATACACGCAATGGTAGCTACAGCCTCCTGACTCCACAGCATTCAGATGGCTGTATTTGGCTCATAAAGCAACACTTAACATGATATTTCCCTGGCCTGTGTTAAATTATAAAAGCACCATTAAGACAAAGTAGTGGGCCTTTTAAAGGCAGGGAATCTACGCCCAATATAATGATCAAACCAGCCTGACTAGTAGATCGGGGGCAAATAGGAAGGGCACCAGAAAAGGGTGGCAGAAGAACCAGAGGTTTCTGCAGCAGAGATCCAAAAAAAGTAACCTAAAAATTCAAAGCAATTTAAAAGGGGAAATTGCTTTATGTCACATTGCACTTACATTTTATGCTGGAAAATAAAACAGGTCCCTGAAACACAACAGTTGGCTGTAGCAGCAAGTTCTTCCTGAGATGAGGAAAAAAGCCAGATGTCTTATAGACAGGCAAGCAGCTGCTTTCCAGCCATTTAATTGCTATTTTATATCCAATATCTACCTCAAATGTGCCACACAACTATGATTTATTTATATCACATGGCTCTTACTTACAGGTTGGAATCTGACTTATAAGTTATTGGTAAAAATTTGTATTCAAGCCTCCTTCACCTGCCCTGTTTTACACTCCATCTGTCCTCCTAAACCAGAGAACAAAACAATTACGTTTCTCGATTTAATAAAATGTGTAACTCAAGTTCTTATTCATCTTTATCTAAAGGACAAAAATAGTCAGACCTTCTTTGATAAATGAAATTGTTATTACAACTTTGATCACCACCGGAATAACAACGTATTACTTTTTATTGGTTTTGGCTGTTGGCAACCTGTCTCAAAAACGTAAAAATGTCTCAGTGTATTTTTTTCCTTAAACAAGTTAGTTCAGTCCCATACACCATATCCAATTATTAATTATCCTTCTAGTTGGAGATACGCATGGAAACACACTGGGAAAAAAGCAGAAGGAAGATTCAATCCTGTTGCACAAATCTTTACATTGGCCTTAGGCGGCAGGTTCATTACGCATCAGCTTGGAAGGCTGACAAGGACTCCACCTCAGAGTGACCAGCCTGGCAGGTTGCAGAGTTTTGGAGGTCAGGAAAGATTTGGTGGGTGTGCTGCTTCCAAGCTCC
>NW_008825615.1:5444183-5459866 GCF_000699105.1 Pygoscelis adeliae
CGTAGGTTTTCACAGTCGTGACAAATTGATAGAGTTCCTCAAAGACTTTCATACAGTTACTGAATGCTTCTGATTCCCCTTCTACAAACAGAACATCAAAACCAAGAAGAAAATGGTATTACATCATCTGCTTCCTTTAGAAATACTGGTTTATAAATGTCTTTTAGATATACTGACTACACAGTTTGACATTACCTTAAATTTCAGGATTACATGACAGCAATTCATGATAGCACTTGATCTCATCTGCCCACTAATCCATCATCTCTGATTAATTTAACATCCCAACCTCTTAAGCAGCTTCCAAATGCTTCCAGATTTAAAATGATAATAATAAGGCAAATGTAGAAGAGTAGTTTGCCAGAAAATGTATTTCTCATTTTCTTATCAAATATACAATTTTCCCAAAGACATGACATCAGCTTGAGGACTTGAAATGGAGGATTTAATGTGATTTATTCATGCAAAATCCATTTGTAAGGCCTTAGTTCCTCAGTATTAGAAGCCAGATCCATTTCTGCAGTAGGCCTTAACACTGACTTTTAAGGTCGGGGATGGATAAAGTAATGCACTATAGAGTGACTTGGTCACGTATCAGAAGTGCTTTCTATCATTACGTCACCATCATATTTCCTCTTCAGAGGACTTTAGCTGCGCTGCAACTAAACCATCTTTTTAAGAGAAGGAAAGTAAATCCAAAATAGTTCCAATGTAATTCATAAATACCTTTAAAATTTTCCTGAAAATGTTTACAGCACATTGTGTTTCACAAACAGAACATGTGCCAGTCCGGTGTGGTGCAGTAACCCTCCAGATGTCAGCAGTACTGTGAAAGCTTATCTCATTTCTGTTACTACGATATAGATGGGAAATGGCAGTGGCAGAATCCTTCAAAATCTCTCATATTTTTTAAGTGTATCTACCTGGTGAAAGGCCTTGCTGGAGTTTGGAGCAGTCTGCCCCAGTGACAGCTCGGCTATCTGTTATTGAATTGCTCTGTAACACTCTTTGTTATCAGTTATTCCACCCTCTACCCAAAAATAACATTCAGCCACGGTGGCGTTTTGGGGACTGAAATACCTGGGAACAGTCTTTGAGCCAGGAACTGCTTCCAGAAACTACCTAATGGGGAAGTTCTAGATAATGAATATAGCTATGGGGGGTGAGGGTAATCAACTGCTCAAGGACAAATCTTAAACAGAAAAAGAGTAAACTCCCCATGCAATGTTTCAGGTAGTTCTAGGAGTGAAATTATACACTTTTTACAAAATGCCGTGTGCTTTTCAGCAAATCTGAATCCAATCCTAAAGCCCTCTTTGTCACACAGATGTTTTGTCACACACACTCTGGTGTTGCTACAAGTAGGACAGTTACAGGATGCTACCACTCCTAGGCAGGAATAAGCTACTGCATAAATATAGGATGGCATATTTTCCATTGAGTTAACAGTTTTGAAGTAAAGGATTCAGGCCTTTTGTAGATCAGAAGCAAAAGGAGCTAAATGTACAGATTGCTCACGAGGACACCTACAGTCCGAGGTGTCACAGGAGCTCACCAATGCCCAGTATCAAACTGCAAGGGGCAGCGGGAGGTTGGGTCATGCCAGGGCAGGCAGGTAGCCCGGGGAGCTGGAAACTGATCTCTTTTCCAATTGTGGATCGTCACCACAATGCAGGATGGCAACTACTTTTTCACAGCTGCATGGCCTTACCAACTCCTGTTCATCTCATTATCTTCTATAAGCTCCTCACTCCTTTTCTGAAAAAAAAAAACCAGCTACATGGGCACTCTTGTGCCTGTGCTTGGGTAGATGGTTATTGTTGCCTAAGTACAGAGCCACATGGTTTTTCTTATTGAATTACATCCTGGTTTGTCTCAGATCTTTTACCTAAATTATCATGAGCATTTTAAGTTTTAATCCTCTACCTGCATTTCCTCCTAATCAGGTATCATTTGCAAATATAATAAGCACCCTCCCTTTTCCATCAGCCAAGTCACTGAAGAAAATATCAACTAATTCTGGAACAAGGATATTTTCCTGAAAAAAACCCACTCAACGTATTGCCGTAGTTTGATTTCTTTCCCTTCCAGCATTTTCATCTAGACCATATGTTCCGAACTTACTTATGAGAGTGTTCTAGGATACCATGTCCAGAGTCTCACTAAAATCAAGATATGACAGCAACTGCTTTTCTGTAGCCACATGAAGTGTTATCCCATAACAGAATGGAATTATTTTGGCTTGACATGGTTTTTATTGACCACTCCTTTCTCTTTATGTACTATTTTCTAAATGTTCACAACCAGTATGTTAACTATTTTTCCCACTGTTTCTGCGGGAATTGAAATTAACTGTCTGGCTTATAATTTTAACCACTCTCTTCTATTTATTTTTAAAGATAGGCACTCTTCCTACCCTTTTCTAGACTTCCGGAATGTCATCTTGGACTAGCTGATGAGAAAATATCTCATTTACTCGCATTACTTTGAATGTCTCCTTCCCCTTTTCAGGGGAGTCCTTGCCCTTTTTATCATGGGTGCCATTTTTGTGATACCATCTGGTCACAACTGACCTTTTGAGTGAAACAATAAAGGAAGTAAACCTACCAGCTTTCCAGGCATTGTTTGCCAATAGCCTTCACCCTGTAGAGAAGTGGACCAGGTCTTCCCTTAGCTTCCTCTACCTGTTAGTGCACTAACATGCTGAGAAGGAAACGCTACCTATGCATCATATGTTTACATTCTCTGCTTTTGACTTTCTCTCTTTGGCCTCAAATGTTCATCCATTCATATTTCTTAAAAGTCTTTTCCTTGATGAGTGATCTATAGCTCCTATCCTTCCTCCGCACTGTCATAACTTGCAATTTTGCATAGTTTCTTTTGCATCATTTTGCATAAACTTGCATTTAACATAGTTCCTTTAAAGAACTGCCTACTGTGCTTAACTCTCTCTCAGAATTGTCTCCCACGGGATCTCACTTACTAGTTCTCTGAATTTCTATAATCTGCTCTGCTGAAGCATGTTGCAGCTCCTCCTGTTTGTCATGAATTCTGCTGCTTCATGATCACTCATGAAGTGTCTGAGTTGTTTTTTACTGTTACTTTTTCCTTTAGGCTTTACCAAATTACGAGGGTAAGATCTGGAAAATGTCACCTCTCTTTGCTTTCTCCAAATTCTATATAAAAAAATTTCTACTAAAACTTTTCAAATATTAGCCAGACTGCCTGAGGGCTAATATATAATACCACGTTGGTATTCCTTCCCCAACGTGGAAATTTTTGTAATCAAAGTATGTTGATGGCACTGAGTACTGGGGTTTGGAAAATTCTGCTCACAAAAGACTCATCACACGATTTCCTTGATAGGTGGCCCACTATGGACTCTCATCAGAATGTCAGCACTTTTTCTCCTTTAAATGTTACTCAGGAACTATGAGGCAACTTATGTCCCTCTTTATTCTTAACCTCAGAGCAAGTGACACCTGCATGTAAGGTAACACCTAAGGTAACATCTACATCATTTTCTGTTGTCTATCTGTCCTGAACAAGTTATACTGTTTATATTAATGTTCCTGGTAGATGAATCATCCCATCAGGTCTTTATTAGGTCTATTAAGTCATAACTTTGCAATGTAATTATACTGCTACTTTCTCTTGCTTGTTCCCCATGCAACTGGTGTTCAGACATCCTATGGACAGAAAAATGAACCTGATTACAGAAGACAGACAGAGAGTCCTAAAGAATAGCAGCCATCCATCTCTGAGACACACAGAAGGGCAAGAACATCTGGTAAGACTCCCTTGTATTCAACATATATGGAAGAAACCACCATTCAGGCTCCTGGACGGTCTCGACCCATTCAGTCTAAGCAGCACTCAGTCTGGCTGCAGCCAACCTGCAACACCTGAAGCAGAACCTGTTACAACCAGCTCCACGTACAGATTCAATCCTTGTGCCTAGTTTTGATGCCTGTTCAGATTGTCAGCGGTGACCCAAACCCTATATTAAATTATTTTCCACCTGAGAATGATGGAATAATTTATGGCAAGAAAAATGTGAAACATCTTCTGGAGACTATTATAAAACTAGCCCCAAATCCCTGAAAGTCTTGGACCATCCGATAACCTAAAAAGATCTCTGGTGTTAATTAATAATAAATCCCAGAATATCAGATAAATCTCAAAGATTCAAAAAGTATTAATATTGCACAAGAAAGATTAACAAAAAGACAACAATACTTACAGGTTAGCAGTTTGCAACTGGTATAAGCATAATAATGGAAAAGAAGCAAGATTAAAAAATGGACAGAAAATCAGCTACAGCACTGACTGTTAGGTATGTCTCATACATACATGTGTGAAGAAGATACATTAATGACCAGAACACTCTTGTAAATCAGAAGAGGGTTATACTGGATCAATCTGATATTCACAACATGATTACTGTGAGCAGAAGCTGACCAACCATTTGATTTCACTTACTGGCATAATCTGGTGTAACCTGGGAGTCATTCCAGTGACATCAAGAGAGTGAAGAGATTCAACAGCACAAAACCACACTGAGACCGAAATCAGATCTAGACTGTGCAAATCAGACTTGCAGGTCAGTATCGCAGTTAGAGCACTTAAAGTCACACGATGATCCTTAGCACTGAGGGAAAGGGAGGTTACTGGCTTGACAAACAGCCAGTGACTCAGAGAGACTGAGAGATTTCATTTCCTTTCCAGGATTTTTGGAGAGGAACCCCTCTGCAAAGCCCAGCCTCCAACAAGTGAGAAGGGAGTCACCTTCTATTCTGGAGAACTGGAATATCACCAATCCATGTACCAAAAGAAATACATGTTATATCTTTTTCCAAATATTGAGTTTGCTTACATGTTTGTCAGATTTTACCTTCTTTCTTAGAAATAGCATTATTATAAATATCGTGTTTGAGAAACTGCTACTAATCACTTTCTCTTAAAGGTAAATTTGAGAATTCTTTCATTCCTAAAGACAAAGATGTGTACACAGAAAGACTTGCATTCTGCCTTCCAGTGACAGTTTTTCAAATTCTTCAGTGTTTTGGAAAGCAAATAAGTGCTCTGCATTCTTTGACAGCACTGATTTTAAAATAAATTTTAAAAAAATCTGTAAGTCTGTGAAGTTGATAATAATTCAGTACTTATACCTGGCAAAATGTAAATATAGTCTTTTAAGAACCAATGATTTTTCATAGCTTGAAATTGCTGCTCATGAATCTTACTGTATCTTTCCAAACTATCTACCAGAAACAACCCAAAACCTAGCATACCGGATTGAATTATTTATTTTAGAGATAAAATTGAAATATAAATATTGCTAAAATAGTCTCAGAAGATTCAGTGCACATTTTATTCACTGGATACTAGCAATTACATAAAAAATATAGTAAGCAGAAAGAAATCAAATGTCTTGGAAGCAAACTGTATGTTTCCACACTCAAGACATTTGAAGTACCTGATTAGTTATAAAAGGCTTCCTGTGAAGCCAAGTTTCAGAATGTGCTGTGGCTGCTCACTGCAATTTATAGGTTACAATGCATCACCTTCCTTGCACTCTCTTACTTGTGTTGGACAGCTAGTGAGCAGAGCAAACATATCAAACAGGTATGTGCTGCTGACAGTGCCTGCCAGGAATTTGCTCCCAGTTTGTGGAGGTGGCCTCACTCTTTGGATGGCTCTGAATGCAGTGTTGCTGGATGCTTCTGTAGCAAAGGTACCAAAAATATGCCAGCTTCCATCTTAGGCAAAACAGAAGATAGTGCTTTGTCCTATCAGACCTGGCCACAGCCATTATGTTTTTGTGATTTTTATATATATATTCAGTAAGCGCTTACAAGGATTTAGCATGTCTTCACTAACACACAATTCACACACGCAGAAGGATACAAATCAACATTAAAGACATCACCGCTTCATGAAACAACAGTTGTCATGTTTTTATATGCAAATAAAATCAACATTTTGCAGGCAGCTCTATGACAAAAATAAAAATATGTAGGGTTTTGCACAACCCAACAGATGCTATGCCAATTTGAGTAGTGTTGTCCTTCTCAATAGCTGAAGTGCAGCAATACAAAGAACTTTGTTCGATAAACAACTCGTAACACATGCTTATGAGTATGTGAATGTACTGGAAGATTTATTTCTATCCATCAACCACATTTGGAATTGATGTAGGTGACAGAACAGACTCTTTTTGAAAGCTATATGAAATTCATTGATGATCTCCAGTCTTAGTAGGTGCAAATTAAAGCCATTAAGATACTCAGCACCAGAAGACATACGAACTTGTCTAATAAGGCAGTAATTCAATGAAAGCAATAGAAAGAAAATTTATCTCTGGAGCACTGAAAAGAAGTCTGAATGACCGTGTTCCAGGTATAACTTTTCTTTGGGTAGTCAAACATGTCAGTCTGGATTTCATTCTGGCGTAATGCACAAGCACCCACTTCACTGTCACAAAGAGTTCAAGATTTATTCTGTTACAGAAGCTCATGCCACTCTGGGATTCAGTTTTGATCACCAGCAAACATTTAAACATATAAAGTCTTAGATAAACATATAAAGTCTTCAAGTGCTCTGATCTCTCTCTCTTTTTTTAAAAAAAATAGAAGAAACTGTTTCAGCAGTATAGATTGATTTCTTATACTGTGACAACAGAGGGCTTTTGGCTTTCACAAAATGTCTGCTTCTGAACTCTGCCTGTGTAACAATGTTGTAATGAAGCTCAGTAGTATCTGTAGGACTGTAAATACAACTTAACATTGGCTACTGTAAAAATAAATTGTTTAATGTTTCTTGGGTTTGCTCTCAAGTATTCCATGCAGAATATCCATTAATTATTACAAAGACTCTTCAAATTCCTGAGTAACATTGTATGAGCTGGTCATTTTAATGTAACATCTCCTCTGACTCACTTCCACTAAACCCCATAAGTGTTTGTTGGAGTGAAGATTTCAAGATACCATTTATAGATTGGTCTTTCCACAGACTTTATAGTAATTTACAGTAACGCACAGTAATATTATAATAAGGATATAAAATTAAACTTGAAAAGACAACCTTTGGAGCAAAAGACACATTTGAAACTGGCCACAACCTTGATCAAACCTTTGTTTTACCCTTAAGCTGTCATGATCATTTGATATCTGTGAAGTACAGTAGGTTTTGAAAAATGATTCAACACAGCACTATCCTGTTGATAGATTGTAGTGGGTTGGTGATTCACATATATTTGTATATCACCTTGCATTTAGAAGGTATTTGCCAATTATGACCATATATACCAGCAGATATACAGCAGAATCTGAGAAAGAAAATGCAGCAGTCATCTGACACTTTAAGTGTCATTAACACTTCACAAAATCCATCATTCCCACTGAAAAGGAGAATACATCTGAACATTTGGAGTTTACCTACTTTTCTAAGGTTTCTTGAAGAGCCATCTAAGGTTTGAACCCTATTTTTCAAATCTGAAACCTGTGCCTAATCCACTGAACCTCAACGTGGAAGTGACTTATCCAGCCCAAACCTGAATATATCCACTGCCTTAGCTTCCCTCTTTGTTGTCTGTAATTCTGCCATTTCTAGGCATCTGCTCCACTGTAGTCTTTGGCTAAGTCTGTACCAATAAACAAACAGGACCAGGGGATCTGCCTGGGCATTGGCATGTAAATGTCCGCACCATGAATTTGTTAGCATGTTCCATGGTTTTGCCCCAGGCCAGCTAGCATTCCTCCCAGGCATGATTTTAGGCTTAGCATGAGCCAGTGACCATGTCCTGTAGGCAGTATGGATACTGCCACTTTGTTTTGGGATGTAAGAGAATTCAGTCCTGTCGATATGCTGTGCCAGGTGGCCTCAGGGACAGAGAGCAGCCCTTGGCCTCTTTTATTTACTACTGGAGATGTCGCCACGTTTTCAGGCAGTTCTTATCCTTCCACAAATCTATCAAAGTTC
Organism: Pygoscelis adeliae; assembly: GCF_000699105.1. Taxonomy (NCBI): domain Eukaryota; kingdom Metazoa; phylum Chordata; class Aves; order Sphenisciformes; family Spheniscidae; genus Pygoscelis; species Pygoscelis adeliae. The sequence goes on from NW_008825615.1 coordinate 5,452,167, forward strand.
ACCCCTTCCAGGAATTAGTGGAAGGGTATGTAAACTATCTTCCACCCTCAGTACAGCACATCCCCACCCTATTACATCTTTACTAAGAGTCTTTAGCTCTGCAATGTCTACTGCAGTAGAGCTCCAAACCAGCCTCTCTCTGGGAAGACTGGTTAAGGACTTGAAAATTAATAACACAACCCTTAGAAAGGGTTCATTCTTTTATGTTAACTCCTAACTTGTGCTTTTGAAGGCTCTCCGTATTATCTGTGGATACAAATCTCTTCCAAAAATGCACCCCACAAGCCTAGTACTGTTTCTAAAGGGACTACCCTTTGGGATCTGGCTACATAGCACAGCTTTTCACCTTAAGCTGTATACAGCTTAAGGCACTGATTGCCTTAAGATGTATACATTTAAAGTATTCTCCACTGCTCATAGCCAGAACTGGTGGTATGAAGTGAACCTCAGTGCACTAGTTAATGCCTCTAAATACTCTAAATCATAAGGCCCATGGGTAGGGTGCTGGTGCCTGCTGCTTCTTTATTATTGAGAATGTACTAGATTGTCAGAATCTATTTGATAAGATTTACTAGTCCTGAGGAGTCCTTCCACAGTTACAAGAGACCTACCTTGCTTCTGTGTTCATTATGAAAAGTAATTTTAAAATGAGCAGAAAAATATGCCTGATGTACCACTGCAGTACTCATCAAAACCTCCAGCCTCTAGTTTAAGCAAAGAAAACTAAAAAACTCCAACCTCCTCAGGGTGATAAAATGTGCCAAAGCTACTGAGCCCAGAAGAGGATGTAATTTACATAAAACAGAGACTTCGAAATCATTTTTCACAAAGTTATAACCTGGACTGTCAAACTCCTGTAATGTACAGACTGGGGAGTCATAATTTCAGAAAGTGGTTTTAAGATGCTGTAGTTACACTTCATTTCTAATATAATTCCATTTCTTTGTTCATTTCCTGCATGACATTTACCACACACAAAGTCATCGTGGGATGTATAGTTATAATTATGTATCTACTGGTGAATTACATGCAGTTAGACTCACAGAACTGTTTACCCAAAAGAAGTGACTGTTTTATAAAGAATGATTTTAAGTATTATTCACAGAATTGTTCTTTTTAAGGGACAGTGAATCTGATAACTGTTCACTGGCTTCCTGAATAAATGTTTTAAAAAGATCTTGTGTCTTGCTCATACCAAGCCCAGTACTGAAATTCCTGTCATCTTCAGCCTCTGCATGAAATACCAGCCTGTACTTTGTAAATAATTTTCAAGCAGATGAAGAAATAGCTAAAATTGAATGCCAGAGACATTCGTTATATGATTAAGGGTAAATGTACTTCTGTGTGAAATGCACTGATGATAATTATTCATACACAAGATACTATCCAATTTCTACTTGACACTGTCTGTATCTGGAATCCTCAAGACATCTTTTTCAATTGCTACTTTTTAATTCTATTTTCTAGAAAGACATATAATTTATCTGTGCCATAAATATTGTGTACACTGATGTATCCTATTTTCTGGCAATGATTTAATATTTCCTTAGCATCTCCTTTACTTACTCTTTAGAGCACCATTTTGCTTCATTTGCTGCCAAAGTAGGTCTTAACTAACCTCTATCACACCCTCTTCCCCATAAATAAGGATTTTTCTGCAGACTGTCCTGCTCTACTGCTCCCTCATCCCCCACATAATTTTCCTTCCAAACAGTTCAATTACACCTCAAGCTGTAGCTTAACAAGTATTTCTTTAAGCAGCAGTCTCATTTAAGCAGCTACTGTTCCGTCCCCTTCCTGCACTTATTCCTACTCCAGTTTTTTGTGCAGCCACACAGTGAAACGGTTCCGCAAATACATTCGCATTTTTCCATGTTCTTTCTAACCCTGCTCAGCCCCCAGCTTGACTCACTGTGCAGCCTCCCAACAGTTAGGCCAGCATAAACTCCAAATTTGCCAAATTAATCTGATCTTGTTTCACATTGAAACTATCTCTGTGTGGTCATTCACACTGGCAGATACACCTCAAGTTGGTTCTCACTGGATCCCACGATTGTGGTGCTGAGGCCCATAGCCCTATTTTGCCGGAGAAGTGAAGAGTTGCCGCTCCTCAGGTAGGATGCCCTTAAACTTGAGACGACACAGAGAGAGGCCCGAGGAAAGATGCATGCACATATGCACAGAGCTTGTTTTAGACAGACTCAAATAGCCATTGATCTCAATAGTCCTCTCTGAGGTCTGCAAAGGCAAGACTGTACGTACACTTTTGAGTTGCGTGCCAAAATCATGGCAGTAAGGGAACGCGAGGCTGGGGTGTGTGTTGGAGATGTTGTGATATGACACTGCTCCAGCCTGGAGGCCTTGTCAGACACTGCTGAGAGCAAAACTGATGACAGGTATTTAAGGCACTAGTTTGTTGCTTCTGCTTGTCAGGGAGCTTTTAGTATTTAAGGCCATGAAAAGCAAAAAAAAAAGACAGGATGCATCAGGGCTTTAGTACCCCACAAGATCTGGAGACAAATTTTCTTCTCCCTATCCCCTGTCAATAATTCTGATAAGCTAAGTAACTGCCTACTGTTGCCAGTGCCTAAAGCCAGCTCTGCAGGCAACCACATTGCATAATCCTTTTCATAAACTGATCAAACTCCACTCTGAAACTGGTTAGGCTTTTTGACCAGCTTCTCCAAGTGAAAGGTTGTTCCTGCATCACAATACTCTGATAATTAGGAATGCCAATCAAACTGCCCACCTGGATTTATTCATGGCTCATTTATATGTACATACACTTGTGCCAAAACTATCCTTTAAGTAGCAATTTTCCCTCGCTGGTGTCTATCTGTCCTCCTCAGTGTGTTTATGGACAGAAAGCACATCCTTTCAGTCTTTCTTTTCCTTGGCTGTATAATCCAAGCTCTTCTACTCTTCTCCCTTAGCCTCCCCATTTACCCAAGCATCATCATAACCCATCTCTGTACCTGCCTTGGTCTGAATTCACCTTTCCTGAACACTGGCAGCTAGAGGTGTACAGATCTTGAAGAGGCAGACACAGTCAGGCTTTTGACAAGTTAGGCATTATCTGCCAGTCTGGCTATAACCCAGCAACATAAACACAGTCACAAAGACAGTCTCTGTTGGAGAGCAGTAGCCAACAGAGCCTGAAATTTCTCCCCTACTTCCCCTCATCTGCTTCTGAAGCAAATATCACCCCTCTGAATCTTTTGAAAGAATCCCAGAAGTCTAGCACCCTTTTTTTTTTTTTGTAAGCGCTTACAAGGATTTCAACTGTCTTCAGTATAAGTATTCTTGATCTTACCCCTAACAATATAAATTATACTTCTTTACTAGAGTGCTTGGTCCAGATCAGTTTTTGAAGACTCAAGCAATACCATGTAGGAAAATCTACCACTCTTTTGCTCTAGGTTGGGTTTTAATGAATATTAAATTTAGCAACAGTTTGGACAAGGAAAAAAAAAAAGTTGAAAGGAAATTAAAACCTGTAGAATTCTTATCCTTTTTTTCTTATCTGTTATTCCCTTACTCTTATCTGCACTCACCCCCTTTATGCAACAACAGAAGTCTGGGATGTGATTTTACTGTAGGTGCTCTGACTGCTTGCCAGAGCTATAGGCAGAGGAGGAACATCTTCCAAGTTCAGTATTTGGACAGTCTTGCTGAGACTCAGCAGTCTGAGCTTTCCACTCCAGCCTTACTGAAACTGCAGAGTGAGCAGATATATCTCTCTGAAAGAAAAGAAGCTAACATTTACATAGAGCAATGAGGTGATCACAGTTATAACTACCCAATTTCCAGTCCAAGCGTGGATTTATTGGTAGGAAGGTACTGTCTGACGTAGCATTCCAAGAGCACAGCTTCATGCCCAGAAGTATCCGAATATAACTATAGCTTTTTTACTAAAAAAGTGGTCCACTCATTTTGAAGGCATGACTAAGATGATAGCCACAAATTTTGTCCTTTATGTTTCAAAACGAAGCTGTCATTGCAAATATAAACCATGAAATTTCTTAATTTCTTTCCTCTGTGAATTCCAAAGAAGCTAATCAATGTGATAAAGCAATTTAGTTTAGCTAGGTGTACTAGCTAAATGCTTATTTTCCTTTCCCTTTTTATTTAAATCAGTCTTGCTTGACAACTAATTTCTTCTTTTTTATTGGAGTAAATACGTCGGATGACATTTCAAAATTTTATAAAGGAAATGAGAATGACTTAAAAAATCAGAAGCAAAGCTTGTCCATCAAACAATCAACAACTAAATCTGCCTAGAGACAACAATTTGAAAGGAAAATCTATAAAATAAGATGCGTGGACAGGGTTTCAGGTTTTGGTCGAAAGTTAATCTATAAACCCAGTGGAGCAATTTAAAGAGGAAAATCAAACTCAGCTGAAATAAATACTGAGTACTGTCAGCACCCTTTAAATTAGAAATAGCTTGAGTCACTAATTTTGGGGTTAGATCTATGTTTTACTTTTTTGTTTTAGATACTTTGATTCATCATAACTACTTTTCCATGAATTATTTCTCTGCATTCCTATGTATACTCCATTATAAACCCTGTGTTGATAAATGATGAAAAAAGGAATTTTAATTGCAACAGCAGTCAACATCCATGCTCTACCTGGGCCACTGCAGTGCAGCTAAAAACCAGCCTGAGACTGTTCCTGTTTCCAGCTTGAATAGGAAATTATTCTGAAGCTCATAAGAGTTACATGTCATTCCTAAATCCTCAGCGTCTTTAAGAAGCAGCAGGAAAAGTCTGTAGTCCCTTTTAATATAGGAGACCATTGAAAGAACTACTTTAAAAAAATTCCCTTTCCTGATGCTACGGCACAAGCTCCATTTGTTGAGATCACTTCTATGCTGCCAATAAAAACAAGGCTAGGGAGTGAGTTTAGACACCAGATTACTGATTGTCTCCAGAAGGCTTGCTCTCCTGCATTGTGGCAGTTTTGGCCCGGGCTGACTAGCAATCTCTTGGCATACTAGGCATAGTTTGGGGGACACAAAGAATCAGGAAGTATTTCCAGTAGGCACCAGAAGCTGCACTAGGTTTGGCTTCCTCCACCTATACACAGTCCTCCAACACTACCCCAGGAGGCTTAGCACCACCAAACATCCATGCGCGCTTCAGCCATGGCCTGGGGGAATACAATACCCAACTTTACTCCAAAGGGCTGCAACAGAATCCTAACATAATTTCAGTGACTGTGAGGTTAAAACAAAGTAAAACAAAGTAACTCCCTTCCCATCTGAGAAAGTCAGGTCTTACATCTTAGGTCTGGAAGGACACGAGAAGAGGCCTGGAGAGGAATGTGGCACATCTAGCCTATATAATCTGGCATCAGGGTGAGCGAACATTGATGATGTGTTCATTAAGCAGAAGGAATTCCACGTGATAAAGTATACAAATAAATCTCTGAAAGCTGGAAAGAGTATCAGGGAAGTTATGAGGGTATGGACACAATGAAGATGATATTCTATGTAAAAAAGAATTTTCATGCTAGAAGAAGGCAGCTTCTAGTCCCAGCGAAGTGAATCAGAGATCATCTGTCTTTAGATGCAATACTCAAAATAGGACATGGAGCAACCCTATTAAAATACTTCTTCCCCCACACTCATTAGTCTCTGTAGCTTCAGTGGATAAGATCCTATTTGTGGAGAGACCAGAAGGTTGAAAAGAAAGGAGGGCAGAGGTGTAGAAAGGAGCATCAGTGTAAGGGCACATTCCCCTTTTGTGCCCAAAGAGACCCACTCTGTGTTAACTGAGAGTCACAGTATCATAGAAGTTGAACAGTTCCAGCGCTCTCAGCCTTCTCCTGCTCAAAAACCTTCATCATTTTAGGGGCCCTTCACTGGACTTGCTCCAGTATGTCCATGTCTCCCTTTTACTGGGAAGCCCAGAACTGGAGCCAGTATGCCAGATGTGTCTCACTGGTGCGGAGGAGAGGGGAAGGATAACCTCCCTCAGCCTGCTGGCAATGCTTTTCCCCTCATGCAAACCAGGATGCTGTTGGCCTTCTTTGCTGCAAGGGCACGTTGCTGGCTCATGGTCAGCTTGTTGCCAAGAAGGTCTCATAGTTTTTTTCTGCACAACTTTACCAGACTTAGAGCAAGATAGGAAAAGGATAGTTTGGGAAGTGAGTTAAGACTCTCAGAATATTTGCATGTATGTCTCTGGCTTAGCTTTAAAATGATAAACCTGCCACTAAACCAAATGTTAGAGCAAATAAGACACTCTGCCTTCTGGCTATTTTCAGCAAGTCTCTAATGTGGCCATGTAATGCACCATTATGCAGTGACGTGACATAGCTTTGGCTCTAATCAGAAAGGCACTTTTCCTTGAACGAGCAAAACCAATTGCACACCAGTTGTTCCTATTCCATGAACAAAATTTCCAAAAATTTTACTCCGTGAATTATATTCTTATTCCATGAATAATATTAATGATAATAGCTAGAAACTTATAAATCAGATAGAAAAGATCTCAGTGTATCTTAAGAGAAATCACAATTTTTCCATTTCTGATAGTTGTTAAACTTACATAATTCTCCAGGTAAATACAGAGATTTTGAAAAACATTCTTCCATTCCATAATCAAAATAATTTAAAAAACCCCACACAACATTGAATTTTCTACCCATTAAAGAGAATTTCCTTTTTTCTCCAAGTCCTTCATGATTGCAATAAAAATAAATCAAGTTCCAGATCTGACAATTCTTTGCAAACCACTAAAGCTTTGATGCATTGCAAAGGCTTCAGAAAAATCACTTTTTCAGCCTTCAGTAAGTAAATATCTAATGCAGAGTGGTGGTGATGCTGTAGTTAGGGGGCTGTAATTTTCATGATTAGAATACGAACATTTGGAGAAGAATATTTAGGGAAATAAAACCTAGTTGTTATGGAAAAAAAGTCAACCTAAGGGATAGTACAGTGTTGCTTGAAATATGTAAGTGCTTGTCTGTATATAAATTATAAAATTAAAATAAAATCAACATGCAGTTCAGAGAGCTAACTTGAATAAGTTAAAGGAGATTTTGACTTTAAAAAGCCGCAGCAGCATCCATGTGTCTGCAGACTGGAGGCTGATAAGGCTGCTAGCTAGATATGTCTAAAAGCCTGTGGTCATCCCAAACCGCAAGTCCAGTTTGCAGAAGCAGTGGGAGCCATAGCTATTCCTAGAGCACCACGAGCGCTGGCAGCCATGTAAGCTGGTAAACCTGACCAGAGACCTATAAAAGAAGACACAGCAAGTGACATTTTAAAAGAGATATGCTAAGCAAGTCCTACAGGTATATGGAAAAGAACATGATCAGCCTGACCTCAGTGCTGGGGAAGATTATGGAGCAATTCATCTTGAGGGTGCTCACAAGGCAGGTGCGGGACAGCCAGGGCATCAGGCCCAGCCAGCACGGGTTCATGAAAGGCAGGTCTTGCTTGACCAACCTGATCTCCTTCGATGACAGGTGACCCACCTAGTGGATGAGGGAAAGGCTGTGGATGTGGTCTACCTGGAGTTCATAAGGCCTTTGACACCGTCTCCCACAGCATTCTCCTCGAGAAGTTGGCGGCTCACGGCTTAGACAGGGGTACTCTGTGCTGGGTCAAAAACTGGCTGGACAGCCGGGCCCAGAGAGTTGTGGTGAATGGAGTTCAATCCAGTTGGCGGCCGGGCACGGGGGGGGGT
>NW_008825615.1:5460659-5467013 GCF_000699105.1 Pygoscelis adeliae
GGAAGAGGCTGCCCAGGGAAGTGGTTGAGTCCCCATCCCTGGAAGTATTTAAAAGATGGGTAGATGCGGCACTTAGGGCCATGGTTTAGTGGGCATGGTGGTGTTGGGTTGACGGTTGGACTCGATGGTCTTAGAGGTCTTTTCCAACCTTAATGATTCTATGATTCTATGATGATAAAGCATTCGTTTGGACAGCAAGTTGCTCTCAAGTCACACCAAGTGATTCTGGAAACTGGAATAGCTTGGATGGAATTCATGTTTCAGACGTGGAGTGTTGCTTTATTTCCTAACTAAATTAATATTGTTCCAGACTTACATTTGCTATGTGTCATCTGCATTTATAAGACAACGGGTTATTTTCCCCTCACTTTTTTTTGAAGTTTTTTTGCAGTTTTACTCTGCCCTGTGTTTGCAGAATGCCTCTGCAGACTAAGCACTGCCACAATCTAAATAGTGAATCTTAGTAATAATAAAAGAAACGTGACAAGCTGGTGTGGTAATTGTATTGTATAAGCAAAACCAACATTCCAGACTAGCTCACATATATTCATGCAGTATTCAAGGATCTGATGTTTTGCAGATGAAAGTTTTCCTCAATAGAAACAGAATTTTTTTTGTTTACCCCATTTCATTGATGTTGCAGGTCTCACTGGTAACTTGGTAACATTATACAGTGCAAGAAGAGAGTGGTCACACAAGCATCAGAATAACAATGGAAAGAAAATAAATCTGTATTAGGGAGTATATAGAAAGATTTGTGCTCACAGAGACATTTGAAATTCTCAGCTTCTGTGATTAGGAAAGTCCTGGAAGGCATTTACGGGGAGGGGGGGGGGGCGAAGAAAAAAAGAAGGAAGAAAAAAGGTAATTGTTCAGAAATTCATTATATAACGATGAAGATAACAATAATGATTAATATTTCACTAAAGCCCATTCCCAGAAAATAAAAAAAATAGAGTCAACTGTTTTAGGGGGGTTTGTTTTTAACTAATTTAGCAAATCCACCAGCACCAGATTTGCGATTTCAATGAACTGGTTGCCTTCATATGAAAAACAATACTTATACAGAATCTAGTAATTTTGAAGCCCTTTACATCACATATAAAGAGAACATACTCTTTTAGGTTTCATAACTGTGTCTTAACCCAGTGACTGCCAGAAACAGGAAAGGGATGGTTCACACAGATTTGTTCCTATGCCCTTCACTAAACTCCCCTTGGTGGCTGGACACTGGGATGGATGAACCATCAGCTTAACCCAGTATGGCAGTTCTTCCAATGATCACGGCCATAATTAGGACAAAGGTGACACTGCCATGTGCACAAGTTTGTTGATCATTTCCTTCACCGCTCCTACTTCTCAGGCACATCTCCAAAATGAAACGTCAGCCTTTGACCTTTACATATATACGTATCTTGTGCTATGACAAAAAATGTGATCCCTTTTGCCTATCTTCTTCCTCCAGCACATTTTCCATAACAGCCATTTTGAAAAAGTACCTTAAATTTGAGGAATTTACATAATAAATAAACATGCTTTGTTCCATAATGCAGATGCTATGAATAGTATCTTGGCTTTGCTTTAAGGCACAAAAAAGTTCTCTCTCAATACAATGTCCTTAGTGTGCTTCAAAATGTTATAGTCTGTTTCTATGCTAACATACCATCAGATTTTTAAAAGTATACATTCTTTTCACAGCTAAGTCTGTTGTTTCTGATGACTAAAAGTAACTCCATTTCACTCTATGACAAACACTGAAAAGTTTCTTAGATCTCAAGTAATAACACAAATGTATGTTATTAATACTTGGTCAAAGACAGTTGAAACTTCATTTGCAAAGTACATTAATCATCCTTAGAATGGTTATTTATTGCATATATAAGAAGAGAGGCAAAATACCTTCTCTGCTGAAGTCAATGGAAAAATGAAATTAATAGAAAAATTTTCCATGGACCCTTATAGACTTGATAAGAGGTTGGATTTTCCTCAAGGGATTTCTACAAAGCTATGTCCTGGTAAGATATGGAGTTACATGGGTGAGATTTCAGGGCCTAGATAAAGCAGAGGGTTACTCAGGTAAAGTTTTATGCTACATTTGAGTCTTTGGAAGGATCCAGATTTTTCAAATGTGTATAATTTTTACAAATTCTCTTGAGTGGTATTTCTGTTTAACTAAATCTGCCACACAGAATTGTTAGGATTTGAAGCTAAGAGTGAGCTTAGCTCTATCTTCAGCAGAAGCAATGTGCTTTGTTTCAGCTTGCACATTCAAACAGAAGACAAATAGCCTCTGCAACTGCATTTTAAGAGATCTTAAGCAATTTAAAGCTCCTAGGAGAAGTTGTACTCACAGTCCCTGAGCAGGCAGCATCCCTCAATTGAGGCACAGCACACTCAGGGAGAATGCCAGCTTCTGCTAGCTGCCTACCTGCATACCGTTTCTCCACTCCTAAGGAACACGAGGTTTTATTTCTGTTATGGGAAATAATCTTTGCAAGATTTACTCAAAGGAGACAGCTAGACTATTGCCAGAAGATTAGAAGAAGAGAGAGCCTCAAAAGATAGGCTGAACAGCCTTTCCCTTAGAAAGAATTGCCCTCCTCCCTGGGATGTGCCCATCCATACTTAGCAAAGACGCTGTCAAGTCTTAACTTGGTTTCATTGCCTTAAAATGGTCCCCAAAGACAGCTCCCATTAAAAGACTTTTTGAAGAATAAAAGCCTTACTTTGAGAGCAGTGCCACCTACACAGGCTTGAAATAAAGGGGCTGATGGCTCTCCAGGGCTTGGGAACTTTTTAAACACCTTTCCTCCATGTAAGAAAAGTCATGATTTTTTTCAGCATCTTTCTTAAACATTTACTGGGAAAGGGAAATATTAAATAACAATGTCAGTGGTGCTATTGGTGAATTTCAAGAGACAAGTGTGTGGGTTGTTGTGGTTAAATGCCTGATGCAAAGAGTTTGTTCATTTATTTAATATGATGTATGTCCATCCTACATCTTACAGTGTTTTGGAGAAAGATGTAAACCCCAAGAAAAACACAGGTCAAAAAGTCCCAGAAGTGAGACAAATAAGTTCTCCAAATGTTTTATCATATTAATCTCAAATATATGAAGAAAAATTGGAAATAACCACATGAAAAATAAAAGCAAATAGATCTTCATTAATGAGAATATTTTCATTTTTAAAATAAACAGGACATAAAGGTTATAAAAACTGCCATGTCAGTAAGGGAAACAAAATGAATATTTGTGAACACAGAAACATAAATGTTTTGAACACAAAATTAAGCTCCTAAATTTTAGTCCTTGCTAGTCCAATTCCCAACTGTCAACAAAACTATATTTCAGTTCATTGAAACTTTAGAGAGAAAAAAGCTTTAAGAAAATGCTTTGTGATATTCTGAACCATATCAAGCATTCACTATTGCCATATGCAGTAAAAAACACATTGAAACATGAATCTAAGACCATATGTGAAATCATGTTTCAACTTTATTTCAACCCCATTTTAAGCTTTTGCCCTAAACTACTTTTTTTCTACTTACTAGCCTTGATAAATGTCTCCCTGAAAATTCCCAGTGCTGTTCCTATATGTGCTGGGTCTGGCTGGGGTGGATTTAATTTTCTTCATAGCAGCCCATACGGTGCTGTGTTTTAGATTTGTGACCAAAGCAGCGTTGATAACACATTAGTGTTTTAGCTATTGAAGGCTGGGGGTGCACAAGTGGTTGGGAGGGGACATGGCCAGGACAGCTGACCTGAACTGACCAAAGAGATGTTCCATCCCATATAGCATCGTGCTCAGCAATACAGCCCAGGGAAGTAGCCATTGCTCCGAGACTGGCTGGGCATGGGTCTGCTGGTGGGAGCTGGTGAGTGATTGTCTTTGCATCACTTGTTTTTTTTTTTCTTCTTTTTTCTTCACTTATCGAACTGGTTTTATCTTAACCCCTGAGTTTTTCCTCACTTTGGCCCTGTGATTCTCTCCCCCATCCTGCTGTGGAGGAGTGACTGAGCAACTGGGTGGAGGCTTAGCTGCCAGCTGGGGTAAACCCACGACACTACTTTTGCCTCTAAGGAGGATGCTAGGTCTTCATCAGAGCTGCTTATGGCTTCTCAGGAGAGCAAAGAAGGTTGAACCGAAGGGTTTGGTTGCCCTAAAACAAAAAGCAGTGATGCTCCTGCTCCTGTACAGGAAAAGCTGGGGGAGACAGCAGGAGCAGGAGACCCCTGAGAAATCCAGCTTGCTGATCCTGTTCTTTCCAGACACCTGCAGGGAGGTAGACACAGCAATAGCCGCTGCTGTTGGAAGGGTGTGCTCCCATCCTGTATTCCCATCCTCCTCCAGGGATAACCTATTTTGCACACGTTCTCACCCATGCATATGCAGGGGCACTGGCAGCAGCCAGGCTGGCTTTCCAGGGTTCAGAAATGGGAGAAGTAGGCAGCAGTGCCTCTGCTATGCTGCTGCCCCAGCAGCCTGTTCTCCTGGGGAGCAGCGTGTTTTGCCTGGGCTCGGAGCCAGCCTTGAACTTCAGGATGCTTTTAGTAGATGGAGTAATCTTCCACTGCCTTCAGGGTGCCATTACCCTGAGAGCAAGGCTGATACATCACTAGCCCCTTTCTGTAAACACTGTAACAGTGATGACGCCACTGCTTCTTGCCATTCAGGGATTCCCCTCTTCAGAGAGCACATTCTGTTATGAAAAATGAGTAAAAAACAGTCTAATCTTCGTAACCGCATGAGTCCCTCTTGACATGTAACTCATTAACAACAGACAATCTGACAATTTTACGAGCTCTTAAGGTTTGAAATTGGTTTGAATTTCACATTGGAACAACACCCGTATCTTTTTGGTTTCAAAAATGGCACACTATCAAAATCATCTTTTTCAGATCAATAATACCAGGTTTTCATTTCAGATCTCTATTCCTATCTGCCATCAGAAGTGACTGGAGTGCCCTGGATCTCATAAACCTTTCTATTGTGAAAACTTCCTCAAAATCAATACCTCATTGCAAAAATGTCTTTCCAGACAGTCCTATATTCTCCTGGATATTCTTAAAGTAATAGAAAAAGGTTAAGAGTTTCTTTTATTTGAACTGATAGATGAATATTTCAGCACTGGTAATATGCTTTAACAGAGTTGTTCTGATACTTACTTGAGGTACTAGTGAAACGCTGCTTGGAGGGTTGAGTTTGTACATCCGACTAACTTATTCCTGAAAATGGGGTGTCACTGAAGGTTCTCCAAACTGGTGAGGCAAAAGAGAAGGAAGTAGGACAATAATTCCCAAAAATTAGAAACAGGATTTGGAAATTTCACAGTGGTCTGGAGAGCCAGGGAGAAGAACGAGACCAAAAGCATTCAGGTGGCTGCATTTAAAATAAACAACAGCTCACAATTCAGACTGACATACGACTGACATGCAGAGAGAAGAGCTAAAGTACAGATAAAGTAACTCAGACAACAACTTTCCAATGCAATTTTAGCTGGAATGAGCAAGTGATTGCAAATGCCAGTGATTGATAAATTAATTACTGAGACAGCCAGAAACACTCAGAAAGACTGAAGGAATTCAAAGGCAGAGTTATTAATGAGATTATTGGAGCAAGAAGGATAATGACATTCAGCAACGTGGTTATATTCCTGGTGTTTGTAGTGGCAGACTTTGACCAACCAGGCATATCTATATACAGTAACACAGAAGAACATTTCTTGTAATTTTTATATCACCACCTACAGATGATGCTCTGTATATTAATAACGAGATTCTCCAGACCTTGCTGTTCTCTTTTTTATCCTCCCACTTCTTTTATTCAAGTAAGAAGAGAGAGATGGGCTAAAAGATACATGAAAAGGATCACAAGTGTTTCAGGAATGCAAGAATTTAAAAGTGCCTCCTATGTGTTTTGTGAATGTGACTGGCAGGCTATTCACCAATTAAGCCACTGGATTTTTAATGCCAAGCTGCTGATGTAGAAACTGCAGACAGAGGTGACCGTTCCTAACATACGTTCACTTCCCCCTCACCTCAGAGCACAGGGTCTGATTGATACAGCCACCTTCAGAGAGAGAAGTGCTTGTTCACGTTTGGACAGATGTCATCAGTAGTTGTGTCTGCTTGGCCAGGCGGTGGTCTGTGCCCTACCGTCCTGGTCTCTGGGAACATGCCCTCAGCCATCACCTAACTCCAGACTAACATGAGATATAGGCCATTCCCTTAGTTGTCTAAGGAAGGAAGCCTGGGCGAGTGCAGAGATGAGGAGGTGAGCTGCGGTGTTGTGGGCAGCTGCAGGCAGCACTGGGGAATGTATTTACTCCGCGGTAGAGCCACTCTTCACTGCA
>NW_008825615.1:5467056-5467433 GCF_000699105.1 Pygoscelis adeliae
CCTCAGCCATGCCGGCAGAGGGGAATACAGCAGCCTTGTGGAGTGGATTGAAGGAACACAAGAGAACTTATGTTGGCATACAGAAGCTTCAGCTGCTCATCCTCTCCAGGCCCCCAGCCTTCTACCAGCTGGAGCAGAGCGTCAAATGAATGGTCCTTGCCCTCCCCAGATTTCATGCATCTCTTGTGTTTTGGAAGGCCAACGAGGCAGATGACCTGCTGGGAGTCTGTTATAGACCACCCAACCAGGATGAAGAGGCAGATGAAATGTTCTACAAGCAGTTGGCAGAGGTCTCTCGATCGCTGGCCCTTGTTCTCATGGGGGACTTCAACTTCCCAGACATCTGCTGGAAATACAACACGGCAGAGAGGAAGCAG
>NW_008825615.1:5467514-5468234 GCF_000699105.1 Pygoscelis adeliae
CTGTTTGCAAACAGAGAAGGACTGGTGGGAGATGTGGTGGTCGGAGGCCGTCTTGGGCTTAGCGACCATGAAATGATAGAATTCTCGATTCTTGGTGAAGTAAGGAGGGGGGCCAGCAAAACTGCAACCATGGACCTCCAGAGGGCGGACTTTGGCCTGTTCAGGACGCTGGTTGAGAGAGTCCCCTGGGAGACAGTCCTGAAGGGCAAAGGGGTCCAGGAAGGCTGGACGATCTTCAAGAAGGAAGTCTTAAAGGCGCAGGAGCAGGCTGTCCCTGTACGCCGTAAGAAGAACGGGCGGGGCAGACGACCGGCCTGGCTGAACGGGGAGTTCTTGCTGGGACTCAGGAAAAGAAGGGGAGTTTACCGCTTGTGGAAGAAGAGGCAGGCGACTCAAGAAGAGCACAGGGATCTTGTTAGGTCGTGCAGAGAGGAAATGAGAAAGGCAAAAGCCCAGCTAGAACGCAATCTGGCTGCTGTCATTAGAGACAACAAAAAATGTTTTTACAAATATATAAATGACAAGAAGAGAGTCAAGGAGAATCTCCATCTGTCGTGGTTTAACCTCAGCCGGCAACTGAGCACCATGCAGCTGCTCGCTCACTCCCCCATGGTGGGATGGGGGAGAGAATCGGAAGGGTAAAAGTGAGAAAACTCATGGGTTGAGATAAAAACAGTTTAATAGGTAAAGCAAAAGCCGCGCACGCAAGCAAAGCAAAAC
>NW_008825615.1:5469829-5485111 GCF_000699105.1 Pygoscelis adeliae
GCTTAGGGACATGGTTTAGTGGGCATGGTGGTGTTGGGTTGACGGTTGGACTCGATGATCTTAGAGGTCTCTTCCAACCTTAACGATTCTATGATTCTATGATTCTTCTGGTTTTTTGTTCTTTTTTTTAACCTGACCCTCTCTTTCCTCCCTTAGTTTTGGCATGGCAGGTTGTATTTGGTTTATGTGGCTCACGTGGCTCGACCCATGAGCCTTTCATCATATTTTCTCCCCCCTGTCCAGTTGAGGAGGGGGAGTGACAGAGCAGCTTGGTGGGTACCTGGTAGACAGCCAAGGTCAACCCACCACAGAGATGTAGTTTTGTATTGCTGCAGATCTGGGTAGTCATCTGTTTGGAATTGTTTTATCTAAGATAAAGTCTAATGCAAGCAAGGTGAGTACTTCCACTCTTCTTGAATCCTCATGGAGGTGCAATTGGTTAAGAAAAATAGCATTTTGGACATTTTAACATTAGGGAAAAAAAGGTGAGACACTTCAGCTAGATACCTGTGTCCTGAAGAATTGCATGCCTTCAGAATTTTGCCTCCCGCAGCATCTTTAGTGGCTTAAGCTATGCACTCTCCCACCTCTTCAGCACCCCCAGCTCCCTGTGTTCAGTACATGGAAAATGTAGATGCCTGAGCCAGTGGTGCAAATGCCAAAGCTGCTTTGCATCCGGGGCTGGCACCAGGCCACCAATAGCTGTAGCACTGAGCATTGCAATATATAAATCTCCCTTTGGAACTTGCTCCTGGCTCTTGGGATGATAATTCCCTTCCTCTGAAATTCACCTCTAAACTCGTGTATTTTCATAAAAGGTTTTAGACTTGAAGAAGCTACATTTTATGAGGTAAAAGAGTTTTGCTGAAAAAATTACAATCCATGCAGGACAATGATGTATTCTTTCCTTCTACTTGCCTCATTCACCAGGAAAAAATAGAAACCAGGTGGAAAGAACTGGATGTCTTTGTGTGAGAAAACCACTTGGGAGCTTCCTGCGAGCAGGAAGAGAAAGCGTGAGATTGAAGAAAGTGTGCTGCCTTTCTCACCTCCTCTGTAATATGCAAGACTGGATTCATGTTGCCATCTACCAGTGCAATTTGGCACTGATGTAGTTTACAGATTTCCATTTTGTTAATTCTATTTATCTTACAAGCCCTGTGCTCTTGTCCAGTTATGGGAGGTGAGTCTGGACAAATCTCAAGCAGAGTGAAAGCAGTATTAACACAAATGATTAAAATTGTCATCAAAATCAAAAGCGTTGTTCTGTTTGCAGGTCAGGAGCCACATTACTTTTCCATCCTCTCAAAGGCCCATTTGTATTATTTTCTTCTTCCTGAGCTACGGAATCCACACAGCTGCTCGTCTGTGACTTCTCATGGGTTATTTCAGCAGGTCTTCCTTTGTGCTTAGGACATCTGCTTAAGCTGTTTAAATTTAGAAACAGAACATTCTACCAACAATAACTTTAGTTGAACTAAATAGTAGTTATTAGCAGCCACAGACTCATCGGGGAAGTTCTTCTCTGTCACCAAGATGAATAGCACTGGAGAATTATTCTAAAATTTCAAGACGCTTGTCATGTCTTGTTCAGTTCAATCAATTAACTCACGTCCCTGTTAACACTAGTTGCAGTTGATAAATTACTGCAGCTTTGGAACTACAGCAAAGGCTGTACCTATCTTTTATTTTTAAATTATTCGAATTAATTAGTCGTCTACATGTTATACAACTGCACTCCAAGGAATTCTCCAGTTGGGCAGTTGGATGGCACATCTGACATCCAGAGCTACTAAAATAATTCATATTAGTTATGTTGATATGACTAGTTATTTAGCTAGTCATCATAGTCAGGTGAGACGTAAAAAATTCAGAATACTGACATGTCACATACACAAAGAGGAGAGAGAATAAAGAAAGCAGCCAAAAATATTAGATGTCTATTGTTCATATGTTAATGCACAACAGATATGAAGATTATTATGAATAGTACAATTCATTCTTATTATCCCCACTAAGTATAGCATCATTATTTCCTGAACTTTCTTCAGAATAAATGTGAGGAAAAACTTTAATGAATTCTCCTTAGAAGTCAGTTTTGATGGCAGCTACTGTTCAAAAAATGTAGCAGAGTTTTTTTCTCCAACATAAAGACAAGGAATTGAATGATTCATAGGAAAAAAGTAATGAAATTTCCTGTATCTCATAGAGACACTCTCTACAGATTCTAGAGCTGTCATAGAGCACAGTCAGCTCTTAAAATACACATAGTTTAGAACATTTACTCCTGCAGTTTATGAAACAAATACATGCTGCCCTCTCTCTGGATCTTCTTTAATAGTTTGCATAATTCTTTTAGGTGAGCTTTGATCATAAATGTGGATGCCTGAGTACTTTATGGACAAATTAGTTAATTGAAATGGAAACTAATTTGCCAAAACATTCTTAACATATTTTCTGAGATACAGAAAACAAAAAATCCACATTTTGATTTTGAAACCAGAACATGTTTAAAATGCCTAAATAAATGACATTTTCAAGACATATGATTGGATTTTGAAGGTGAAAACAAACAGCAGCAGTAGCAAGCTGCAACATTCCATATCCTGCTCAAGTATTTCTATACCTATTGCAGTCTTACTTTTTCTGACAAATCTTACTTTTGCTTTTTCAATTATTAAAAAAGGGACAAGACAAGAAAGGGAACATGGAGATATCTGCACGATTTTTTATTTGGTGGCTAACCAGAGCCCCTGTAAGAGGAAACATTATTCTCTGTCTTAAGTTTGATGTTATATCTTTACATAAATCTAGATAATCACATATGGCACTATCCTGCAAGATGGCAGGTGCTCTGTGTGAGATGCTCTGTTTTCTGAATGTTGAGTGGGAGCTGAGAAGTGGTTTGGACTGTGTTACACTATGATGAGAAACTGAGCAAGAATTGTTTATTTTCATGTTTACGGTTCTGACTTAGTTGACAAGGAAAAAAAAAGGTAAAATAGGGAGGGAGGCCTAATTAAACTCATATTTCTGCAATTATTTGACCCCTTTGGGAGGAGACAATCAGTATATCCCCCATAACAGTTCAGAGTGCTTAAAAACAATGGGTATGCTTAGCCTTTTTGCAGAAATCCCCTTCCAGGAGGCTCTTACAGAAGATCCAAGAGATTTAATAAGAAAAGTTCAGAACAGTTTGTCCAGCTGAAAAGGTGAAGTACTTTGGGGAGAATTAGCTCCAGCAAGAGACAAAGGTGGAAAAAAACCCCACTGGCTAGGAAACATTTCCTGTTCTGTACTTTCCTAGTCTTTGATATCAAAGCAAGAATTACACTTTGAGTAAGATGAAAACATGTTCTTGCTGTTCTGGTATCCCTGGCAAGAATAGGCCCCCGCTCAGAGACAGCAGTCCAGGAGCCTGACTGACTAAAGCTTCATGATGCTGAAGCGGGGAGCAGGTGCCAGCAGGTTGGAAAGCTTCATGGGAGAATAATGCTTTCTTGTTCAGTCACCAAAAGGGAAATTATTGCTAACAAGCTAACATTTGTTGTTCTATTTAAATTATCCTGGTAAAATCATCTTTTCTGACATCTATTCCCTATACTATGTCTAAACAACACATGAGCAGGCAATGCGCCATCCAATAAGTTACGCAAGACAGCTGTAAGTGCAGACAGCTTGCAGATGATTCATTTGTATGATATGTGGTAACGAGTGGTACTCTTTCTAGAAGTGCAATGATTTCTGTTGACCTTGTTCAGTGGGCATTAATATAAGTCTGAAAATAAAAATCCTTATTAAAATCTTGTTCCATAAGGTATGGCACTGTGGCTGGTGAAAAACTTACATGGGATTTTATCGGGACTTTAACACACAGTCTGCTATAACTTGGGCTCTGGCAGTCAATGGGGGATGTCAGATATGCTCTGACTCACTGGGAAAGTCAAAGTGAAAGTAGCAACTTCCACATACTTTGCATGATAAGAATGTATGACAGCTTGAATCCAACAGCTGGTCCTAATTAAGACGGAGTTGTAGCTGACCCTTCATCTATTAGAGCAAGCGGCATTGCTGGCCGTGATCTCTTTCCCACTCTTGCTCTAGGGGTGCTGGGACAGAGACAGTGACCATCTTTCACACATGCACAAGGAGAAAGCATGGGATCAAACAGGCATGTCTCTCTGTGCCTCGTGGAAGCCTAATTATAACCTGGCTAATAAAGTCTGCATCTGGTTTTGGTTATCCTCAAGCCTCTGACTCAAAAATCCCTAAAGAACATTTTCCTGGCTTTACCAATTCTCAGCTCTCTCTTTTCTGGCTTCATGTTGCCTTTACCATGACAATGATGAGAAGAAAGATGCCCACTAAAAATTAAAAACTATTTATTTACCTGAAACTCTTGTTTTCTGAAAGTAAACCTTCTGAAAGTAAAGGCTGCCTTCATCCTTTAAAATGTGCATGATTTACTAACATTTTCAGTTGTTTAAGACAAAGAGAATTCTTACTAATTTCTCCATCAAGTGGTGACTATGTATTTGCCCAATTATTGCAGTTATCAACCGTAATACAACAGACTTCTTTTAGAAGCTCACCTTGAAAAAGAAATTAACAACAACAAAAAAAAGGCAACATAAAACAAACCCCGCCAAAAGAAAACAAGAACCTGCAGTAACTAGCCAGAATGTAGGCAAAGAAATAATACTTAGAACATGAACAATTCACAATAAATAATTCTTTTAGTAGTGAATAAATGAATATAAGGGCTCTCTGAGCCTAAAATACAGAATAAGAGGGAGTCACTGTACAAGAGAAACCCCGCTAAAATATTCCAGAATTATGTGAAATTCTAAAGCTTTTTATCGCATCCTTTTTGATCTTCATTTTGCACAAATCCAGATTTAATAAAAAACTTGTTCTTTAACTTAAACCAGTAATTTACAAAGGAGTTCTAAATCAATCAAAATTAAATTCTAATATTCTTTTAAATCGTGTGTGATGAAGAGTTTGCCTTTTCACCTTTGATGATAGGGCTGCATGAGCTCCATATAAATGGTTTTAACTGAAATTTGGAACATAGGAGCAAGACTAGGGTGTAATTTTTGCACTGCATGGAGCCATTCAAAGTTTTAAAGACTATTCAAGACACAGCAATTATGAAAAATGCCAAGCCTCTGCTATTATCTGGAAATTCACGTGTACTCAGAGGGGGATTCTCTCTGTTTTCTCTCTTTCTTTTCTGACTTTTTAAAAATTGAAATCTGGGTATAAAAATCTCCATAACTATTGGAAAACAAAAATGTGAATAACAGAAGCTGGCAAGCTATTAGTTTTTTTGGGTATCACGCTAACTTAGACAGGCATTCTAAGAGTGCAGATCCTGCAAATGCTTATGTTTGAGTAATGCAGATTTCACAAGCACCCCTACAGAAGTCAGATGCCATAAAAGAAAACTCACCAGAAGAATTTGTTGAGAGTATCCAGTAATCCTCACAGACCAGCGCTGTGGACAGGAGCCAGGAGGCCGAATCACAATACAGCAAATCTTTCTATAAGTATGAATCAGGAATATGTCATCTCTTCATTATCATAAAATGTTTCAAATCTTTTTGTTTAACTTGACTGAAGTTTTGAAAGGCAACAGGAATTTATACAGCCTTCAGTTGAATTGATGTCTTGCTCAAAAATGTGTTATCCTCAGAGCCAATTGGTGTTCATAGGAAACATGAGGTATGCACTTTTTTAAAGAATCGTTGGCATGGTATACAAAATTGGAGGCATGTAGACAAGAGAGGAAGAAGGGCAGAAAGAGCAACTCCTCTTAGGAAGACAGAAGGAGAAGAATGAAGGTGAATAAAACTCTATAGATATCTGCTGGAGAGCACAGGAGCTGACTCAGGCTAAGGGTTTGTGCCAGGGTACACTCATGAGTATGTAGGTTTTGTAACATTCTGGTGCATTTCTGTTGAAAAGTATATTTAAAGGCAGAATTACAACTGAATTGAGACAAACAACAAGGGTGTGTTTATGCATTAAACAAATGCTTGAATCTGCCTCACTGGGATGACCCTGTTCTGGGGAAACAGGCTTTCTGAGAAGAAGGAAATGATGTCAAATATATCTTACTTCTGTGATGTGGATTTTGTGCGGACTGCGTGTATCATCAAACTGGATTAAAAATTAAGAACCACCCAAAGCAGCTGCAGATTATCAGCAAGCCAGTGGCAGAGTGGTACACAGCGTCAGTAGGAACTGGTGCACCACAGCCACAAGCAGCTTAGCATAGGAACCCCAGTGTGATCTCTGCAGAAAAAACTGATGCTAGCGATGCTAAGATAGGTTTGTGTAGCTCTGGAAGCAGACTACACTAAGGGGGCGACAAGTCTGCGGTTGGACTCCTGTGACTACATTTATACAGCTAATTAAAACAGGGTGTGGAGAAAGCTTGAGTACGGCATCATTATTCATCCCTGCTGCTTAACTGAGTGCACACTGTCCCCTTAGTGTCGGGTGACAGACACTCAGAGGCATAGCTTAGAATAAGCAACTGGCACACACCAAGGTGATCCCTGGGCCCAGTTCGAGGGCCAGTGTGTGCTAAGGACCACTGCAAATGCAGTATAGACAAGACAGATTTGGGTCCCTCCACAGTCCTCCAGTGCAATCCAAATACCTCCAGTTTCATGCTATGAAAAAAACCACCACAAAACAGTTTGACAGGCTGCACGTGGCTCCAGCATTATTTCAGAGATTTTGAACTGAAAACACCCCAAAATATATACACATATAACAAGTAGTGTTTGTGTCTGTGGACCACAGGAGCATCATACGGGGGCAATGCAGAGACTCAGGGCAACTGCTGTGGAGTGTGGATGCAGTCAGTCTATGCCATTTCATTGAAGGCCACCTCTGGCACTGCTTTACTTAGCTTTATAAACATAGCCTTTGAGAGAGGAAGGGCTATAGTGAACTCTCTTTGGTAGCCACTCACAGCATGAGAGAGAGGACCATCCTGTTCCTGCCGCTGAAGTGGTCTGGAAAGTGGGAGCTCTCTGCTGTCTGCTCTCTGACAGCTCCACAAAAGGATGGGTTACTCTCTTCCACAACTCTGCCAAAGCTCTGTTTATTTAAAGCCGTTTGTTTAACTCATTACTTGAGACTGGAAAAGGCTTGTTCATTACTGAAAGTCACTCAATTTTCTGTGGAGACCCTTAAGCCAAAGAACCCTAAAGACTGACTGCAGACTTTGTTGCTGTCATATTCCTGGCAGATGGCTGACAGAGGTCATCAGATGAACCTTGGAGAAAGGGTAGTAGGAAATTTGAGGTGAGTTTGGAAAAGACTTATTTTGAGGGACATACTTATTTTATATTAGATTTTAGGATTTATCAGAGATAGTGGGTAAAATATGAGTAGAAAGATATACAAATAATGTATGGTAAAACACGTATCAGACAAGAACTCTTGGTAACCAACAGTGAGGAAACAGTAGTTTAGTGCAATTGCCTGTCATTTCTGGCTGTGAGTTGATCTAGGGAAATTAGTTTGCTGGCCATATGCTCTTTTCCAGTCATGCACACCAAAAATGTATCAAACCTTCTGCATGCTCAGTGTTATTAACAACCTCTGCTCAGTAGACACCCAAGACTGAAGTAATAGAGACTATTATGGGTTAGGCTACAAATATATTAGCAGTTGTGCAATCAAATTTACTGCACTGGGGTCAACTCACTTTCCCAGTAAAGTCGCTTCCACATTTTATAGGAAATAAAAATGGTATAGTATGCCAAATATTTCCAGGAATGTGCACTCAGTGGACAAATAGCATAATATACATCATGGAAATTCTACCTTGTCATAACTGTACAGATATATTCGTACTTCACTAAACAGTAGTTCTGACTACAGGTGCAGTAATCCCACTCGTACCAGTGGCTGAGACAGAAACATGGAGGATTCAATATGAGACAAAAATTGGCTCTAAAACAGTACATTTAGCATATATCTTAGACCAGCATACATTAAAAGAATTGAGAAATACTGTACCATCCACACTTTAAAGATGAAAGAAACCATAAAGATAGTCTTTAAATTTGTGATGTGCTAGGAATAGTCTCCATAGGCTCTTCATTTCACTTCAGATGCAGTGTTTCAGCATGGAATCAAAAAAGACTAATACAATGGCAGTAAGCTGATCAATACCTCTTGTTCTCCACCTCCCCCCCCCCCAAAAAAAAAAAAAAAGAAAAGTTGGAGAGCTATTTTTCTTATGCTACAAAATTGTGATCCCAAATTTGTGACATCCTACAGCTACACCAGAACATCCCAGGAAGGGACTAGAAGCATGAGGAGTCAGATATTTTTCCTGGTTCCATTCTCTGATGACCTCAAGGATATTGGTATGGAATATTTGCTGGGCAAGAAACAAATACACTTGCCACAGTCTACCTGACAGCCTGTGTCGCTGTAGCACTAGCACCTCAGGGTCCAACCATGGAGCTGTGCAAGCATAAAGGAAAGGATGGTCCCTCCTCTACACGCCTTAGTATTGTGAAACGAGGCCGGAGCACACAGGGGCTCAGACACTGCACTGCAGCTTTAGACTACCATGATATGACATAGTTTGCATGATACAGGCAGCTACCTGCATGTAGATGAATGGGATTTAAAAATGCAGTAAACAAGTGTAACATCTCAGTTTTCAGATGCTTAAGTTGAAATGTTTTTTAAGGGTCCTGTTTCAGAAAATGGAGACCCATCATCTTCTAGACTATGGATTCCCCTGAGGGTTCTCAAAATTGTGATACTAGGCTATTTCATAGGATATATCTCCCATAAGCCTACAGGCAGGGAAACACTCATTGGTGATTCTTGGATTACAATGTTCTAACAGAATTTAGAAAATAATGCAGCGTGATTTAAAATAAAAGTTTAGCTCCATCCCAATGATTTCTTGTTTCAAAAAATTATATTTATTACTGGAAATTTCATATAGCTAACTGATATTTGCTTCCATTCCTCGATGATTAACGATTCTATGAATTAACAGCATAAAGTGAATATGAAAATCAGCTGAAAAACATGGTGATAATTTCAATCTTCATATGATGTCCTTAATGCACATGAAATTGAACTGGTGTAAGTAATGTCCAGGATGTGTAACGTTAAGCCATGGTATGAGCCTTACCAGTGTTGGGTCTAAAAGATGTCTGATTTTCAAAAATACTGCAGATCATCCATAGATCCTAAGTAACCACAGCAGAAATATCAGCGCTGCTATTGCTTTTGTTTATATATCTCAGTGTTGGTGATATTACCCTACCTTGAAATTGCCAGAAGAGCTTTTGGATATACAGCTCGTATTTAAGCTTAGACACAGAATGGCAGACGTTATTTGACTAATGTATGTGCTTTCTCGCAGTGATAGTTTGGACTAATTACATTGTAGCTGTTTTAAACTGCAGTCAAAGTAATACTTAAATCTTCAGTTTCTACTTCTTCCCCTCCTGAGGGAGGCAGGGGAGAAGTGTTACAGAGAGCAGCAGCAGTTACATTTCTTTATTTTGAAGACAAATTGTGTGTCCTTTGAAACACAAGAAAGTGAAAAGAGGTTCTTTCAAGACTCTGCTTTGTTCTCCTTCCGTGATCTCTTTCATGGCTTACAAAGGAGGTGACAGTGTGCTGTAGCATAAGAGCAGCAAAAACAAGATGAAGGACTTTCTTTTGGCGTGTTGCTGTACAGTCTGTGGGTGGAGCATCACAATCAGGGCTCATGTCTCACGTCACCTGCAGCAATATTCTACTCCATAGGTAGCTACCAGTGGAGAAATAACTCCCAGGTAAGGAAGAGAAAGTGGTAGTGATTGATGTCTTTCTTACTTCATATGCTTCCCTCTGAGAAAATAAATGTTTCTTCTCATTGCATATTTCTTTTTCTCTTCTGAGGACTATTAAGAAGAAACTAGAGATAGATGTAAACTGAAAGAATCAATCTGAATAATGCTTTGGTGTAGAGAGATCAAAGAAAATGTATAAATACAGAATTAAACGTTTTTGAGTTACAGTGGCAACATTTTTGGGTTATTCATGTCCGTCAAGTGAGTCCATGCCTGCGTTCTCCTAGCATGCCCCAGGTTCCAGGCAAAAATGGGGCCTCCTAAAACTGGTTAACTGTGGCATGTGCTAATATAGTTTATCCATTAATGAGTCAGTTTAAGACCACTCACACTCAAAGATTACAGCAACTTAGCTCTCATCTTAACAAGGTGCTATCAAAACCTGAATGCACTTTGCTGTGCATGGTGCTGTGCATCAGTACACAGATACTCTGGAAGGATACTAACCTGTTATCCTGCTTGGTTTGAGAATGGTTATGGTTTAAATTTAGAATCTGAAAGTAGCTGAGTCTCAGGAATCCACGAGATCCTTCCTATCAGAAACTGCCTTTCTCACCTGATTTGAGGTGTTAGAAATAGCATCATTTAGGCAGTGTTCAGTCAGTGAGGCTCAACTCCTTTGCTGGCAGACAACAGAATTAAAGGTAAGATGGGGCAATCCCAAGCACAAATACAGGGTGGGCGGAGAATAGATTGAGAGCAGCCCTGAGGAGAAGGACTTGGGGGTGTTGGTTGATGAGAAGCTCAACATGACCTGGCAATGTGCGCTTGCAGCCCAGAAAGCCAACCGTGTCCTGGGCTGCATCAAAAGAAACATGACCAGCAGGTCAAGAGAGGTGATTCTCTGGGGCCCCCAACATAAGAAGGACACGGACCTGTTGAAGCAGGTCCAGAGGAGGGCCACAAAGATGATCAGAGGGCTGGAGCACCTCTCCTATGAAGAGAGGCTGAGAAAGTTGGAGTTGTTCAGCCTGGAGAAGAGAAGGCTTCAGGGAGACCTTATTGCAGCCTTCCAGTACCTGAAGGGGGCCGACAAGAAAGCTGGAGAGGGACTTTTTACAAGGGCATGTAGTGATAGGACAAGGACTAGTGGCTTTAAACTGAAAGAGGGTAGATTTAGATTAGATATAAGGAAGAAATTCTTCACTATGAGGGTGGTGAGGCACTGGAAGAGGTTGCCCAGAGAAGTTGTGGATGCCCCATCCCTGGAAGTGTTCAAGGCCAGGTTGGATGGGGCTTTGAGCAACCTGGTCTAGTGGAAGGTGACCCTGCCCATGGCAGGGGGGTTGGAACTAGATGATCTTTAAGGCCACTTCCAACCCAAACCATTCTATGATTCTATGATTCTATGAGCTGCTTTTAAGATCTGTAACTCTTAAAATAGTGTTGCAACAGCACCTTCTGTCTAGGCTGCTTTGGGGACCCCACCAATATATCAGCATGGGAGAGAAGGTATAGCTCTCCTCTTACTACAGACAGGGAGATGGGTCTTTGCCACACAAGCAGAAATCCAGATCCTCGATGCATGCTGTGCTGCTTTTAACACTATTGTTTTCACAGTAGCAGAGATCCGAGTTTCAAATCCTGATTAATCTAACAGGTAACAATGAACACAGCAGTACAACCATGTTCCTCAGCTGAGTGCCTCACACTGTTTAGTATTGTTTAACAGCAGGACAAATGAACTGGCCACATTTGTAATTTCTTTTACAGATGAAACAATATAGTACCGTCTCTGAGGCTGTGCGGTAAAAAGAATTCTCCTATAGAATATGAGGTTATAAAGTAGGTTGCTGTTACAAGCCATTATACATATGTACAATCTCTATTTGTTTATTTTTTATATAAGAAACATTTCAGGTAATTGTTAAGTGTTTACCAAAACTACGTACTTTCTCTTAGACTATCCAATTTAGCAAACACGCTTACTAAAGTAGTAACATCCATATGATTTAATCTTGAAGTCATTGTGATGAGATGTCAAAAGACAGCGTCAAAAGCAGAAATGTTATTGTTTAAGTGTCTCTCAAGATCACAAATGCTTATCAAGCAACACAAAATAAGTTTTTTTGCATTAGTATTGCTACCATTTAAGTGGCCTGGGATGAAAATAGTCCTGTAGGTGTAATAAAGACCTCTATGTTCTGTGTACAAATTATTATAGCTGCAAATAGACAGTGGAGCAAATAGAGAAGAATTATTCCTTTAATAGTATGTCCCTGGTCCCCTGTGATTGTTCTTCATGGTCTGGAAGATAAGCGTAGAAATACTAATGTATTATTCTCATTTAATTATTCTGCTATTTTTGTATTACTGTAATTCAACACACATTTTTCTCCTGAACTCTAATAGCTTAGTACACGTAGGGAATTTAATATGTGTGCTTTTTGCCCTGGAAAATGTATTTTAACAAGAGAAAGACCAACATAAGCCTGAAGTTATCTGCAGAAACACAAAAAAAGAAAAGA
Organism: Pygoscelis adeliae; assembly: GCF_000699105.1. NCBI lineage: Eukaryota > Metazoa > Chordata > Aves > Sphenisciformes > Spheniscidae > Pygoscelis > Pygoscelis adeliae. Next base: position 5,482,191 of record NW_008825615.1, read on the forward strand.
GAATAGGGGAGTGTACTAGGGTAGTTTCAATATTAAACTTTGCATTCTTTCTGTGTTAACTATCATTTGAAAAAGTGGAAAAAGATCACAGTGATGCTCCTGATGCAATTCAAAGAGAAAAGATAAATAGTGTGAAGAGCTGGAGGGAAAAAAGAGTGATAAAGGATACCATCCAAGTGATTCAGGCTAGTCACTAAAGCCAATTTAAAAAAGTATATTATTTTGTGGCCAAATAAATTCAGCTGCAATTTTTCACACATTATTAAGTATAGACATCAATACTAGTAGAAAGACATTATCCTGATTGGACAGCACAGTCAAACAGTCAGAGAGCTAATTGACATTATTTATGTTTGCAATTAAATGGAACAAAATGGTGCTACCTTTATTGGTGAGGACAAAAGGAAAGGCAAGTTTAGAAGCCAAGCTCCAATAGCCAAATTTCCTCTTGAAATCAGTGGAGGTGTGACCTAAGCATCAATGTCAGATTTTGGCCTCAAGTTAAACTAAAAGTTTGATGAGCTTTACTGGGTAATGTGTCTTAGGGAACTGAGCCCCTATGAAGATAAAATGTTTATAAACAGAGAACAGTGCATGTGTAATGCCTTCATCACCTGGAGCCTTGCTTAGATCTTTTTAATAACAGTTTAGAAAGTATCTAATACATGTATGAATAGCCAAAAGGACTAGGGATTAACTTCTCATATCCACAAGGGAGGCAGTTTGCATTCACTGCAACCCCCAAGTGTGAAGTAGGAGATTGAAGGCGAGAACATAAACATCCTAATCCCTGTTCTCAAATATTTTTGCTACACAATATCACTGAAGTTCTAAAATATGTGCATCTAAAATTAAATAGCTGAACCTCTACTTATATATTTACAGATTTTTAGATATGCTGTGAACATGGTGTATATGATATACCCCTATTAATACCATATTAATACCATATTAATACCATGATATACCCCTATTTAGGGACAGGAGGTAAACATCCAAATAAATATTTAAGTAACAAGCATTATTATGTTTCCCCTCCAGTAACGAAAAATACAGGTTTTAGGATTTGAAATTTCATTAAACTTGTTCTCTTTCTCTTTGTGCTTGAAACTCACAATGGAACAAAGTTATTTTGAATTTGTTTTTTCGATCAGAGCTTCATTATTAACCAGACACTCATACAGAAATGTGAAGGGTTTATCCTGTAATTATTTCAGGACTCACTAAAAGTTCCCATCTGTTAAAAAGATTACCATTATTGATAACTCAGGAATAAGCTGCACACATCTTTTTTCAAGCACAAAGCCATTGCCTGATTTAAAGGAATTAAGATATATGTATGAGATTAGAGTTCTTCATAGGCCTTTTCTGCTAAAGGCAGTTGACCAGGACAGGCGGTACAACCTCACAGCACTCTACACTTACACTAAACAGTGGAGCTCTGCTGTACTGTAAGTGAAATAAATCTAAATTTTCTCTCCACACTTTTGCTTCCTCCCTATTTAAATACGTTTATTCATTTCTGCTTTGCAGGAAAATACATTTTGCACTGGAAGAGTTCGTATGCTCTAGATAGAAAATTTGCTTCATGCAAAACCCCCTAGTTCTGTGTGCTGCTGTTCTTGTCCACACTGAGCAAGGACCCGAGTACTTGGGTATCATCGGAAGAATGATGTTTTCTTTGCTAGGGAGGTAAGTTACAATCCAGCATGAACAGGGTCTATTCAGGGAGCAGACTAGTTTCTCTTCTAGTGCTTTAGTTTTAAGAGGCCTCTGGGATTGCCAGGGCCGTTGAGGAAAATATAGAGTAAGTATTTTGAAAAAGGAATCTGTGGCCTCACAGTCTGAATCAGACACAGACACCTGCAGCTCTGGAAACTGTTTTATTAACTATTTCTTGCTGTCTCTCTCAGGCAATATACTCTACTTAGCTTCCTGATGTTTCAGGAAGCTGAATGGATTGCTGATTAGTACAGCATGACTTTTACCTCTCATTTCATTTCTATGTCTAGCTTTTGCATTGCTCACCCCCCCCTTGCAATCCACACCCCCTCAAAAAATGTTCTGACTGAAGCCATAAGGCAGCAATCTCATTCTCAGGCAAGTTTCAGCATCTCCTTATGGTTCTTGGAGAACTTCACATTTCCTGCCAGGCCTAAGTATGGATGGGAGTGTGAGAGTAGGTGTAAGGGACTTTTCATCCAACCCTGCCTGCAGGAAAAACTGAGTTAGTCAGAGGTGCAAAGGAACCTCACATGGTAGGGAGGGCTGAGGGAACAAGTTTGTGCGCAGAGGTTGGGTGTACTATCGAGAACACAGCAAAGCAAGCTAGGAGATTATTTTTATACACATTGTTCAAAGCCTGCAAAAATACAAAAGGCTTGATCAGAGTACATGAAGAAAGTTCAGAGTTTTTATGAATCTGTTTATACCTACTTCTAAAAATTCCCATTTCAGCTCTTTTTCACAAAGAGCACTGGCTAAATTTGCAGGTTGTTTTCTTGGTAGCTTAGTTTGGTATCTGTTGATTGATTTCAGAAGATTCACTGTTCTAGGTAAGAAAAGAGAGAGACAAGAAAATAAACAAGACAAATATTAAATTAAGGACTGAATCATGGTAGCACAGCATAGCTGTTTCACCTTGAACTGTGGGGACTTGCCTCACTTTAGAAGGGACACTATCCCAACCCTGAATTCCCCAAAGGGACATTACCTATGCTACAGTTCTTCCCTTAAGAGAAGCTCTTTTAGACTATAGCCTATAGTATTTCTTCTCAGGTCCTCTCGTCATGAGAGAGGGTGAAAATGTGCATGGTTTACTTTGACAACATAAGATTTATGATCCACGTGCATTGTGGGAAGCGCTTACATTGTTGACTGTCATTTTAGATAGAGTTCAAGTTGAGCCCAGTTTGCATTTA
>NW_008825615.1:5485170-5502051 GCF_000699105.1 Pygoscelis adeliae
AATCTGTTACAGAAAAATTCTTTTTTGAATGGAAGTCAAGCAGGAATATTAACATTGCTTATTAAGTGATCCAAAAAAGAGCTCTAACAAAGCAAAAACTTGCTAGCAGTTTGCTATCCCTTTCATCCTCATAATATTGGCTTGAAAAATTGTGATGGCCAGGAGACGTTAAAGGTGTCAACTTGCAGAAAGCAAGAAGTAATCACTTCTTATGCATGTCTTTTCATAACCCAAGCTGTTTAATTTACATATTCACTTACAGCTCAGCTGGGTCATAAATTCTTTTTACATGCAGGGTACTTTATTCAATTGGTTAAAGAGTCATTTATTTGCATATTTTATAGATTCTATATTTATGGCACCATTAAGATCACAGGGAATTTATAAATCATCAAAATACCTGCTGTAAGAACCAAATCTTGCAAATCTCTTTTTAAAATAAGCTCTTTTGAAAGGTGATGCCTTATCACTTCTCTATATTCCCAAACAAATATGAAACAAGGCTTTAATATCTTCATATCCATTTAACAAAGAAAGCAATCTTCTTGGTCCAAAAAGATCTTTGCTCCGCTTCCATTTCTAACATGCAGAGCACTTTTCCTTTCCCTAGGTGTATAGGCCCAGTCCTATCTATTTCCATCCCTGCAAGTGGAGTTTGCATCAGCATTCCTCATTTTCCCCAACTGTAACATGGATAAGAAGTTCACCGGACACTGGCCAGGCACCTCTCCAAGACCCAGAACTCAAATGATACAAAGGCACCACAAAACCCAGCTTTGGCCTTCCGACAGGCTGATGTAGCTTTGAAGAAAATTCTTTTAGTCTGTAACCACAGGCAGTAATTTAGAAGTTGTCTTACAGACACTCATTTTCCACCATTTTCAAATGTATGAAGTATGTAGAAGTGTTTTTAAACAGAGGTATTCATATTTTCACTACAATAAACGTCAAAAAGGAACAGAGACACATAAACGTGATAACATCATGGAGCATATTGTATTCAACGTATGTCTCCTTTGTCCAGCACAGGCTCTCTGGAAAGTAAGAACTCTCCTCCGGCACCGTCTGAAGCTAAGAGCACTTTCAAACTTTGAGTCCTGTTTTCTTCCTGGATATTAAACTCCAGCACTAGGTTTCTATTAATGTAAAATTAAATGGAAATAAGGAACTGTCAGATTATAGGGAAGAGACTTAATGACTTAACAGATTTACCATTTGTTTAGCATTTAACATACAGGATGGGGATATTTCATTTGGTTTTTGAGAGGAAAGGAAAGGGAGGAAGACACAATAAAGAAGTGATGACTACCAGGATTAAAAAAAAAAATTTCAGAAGTCAATGAAAAGAGAGTGGCATATTCTTTTGTGGCACCTTTCAGCCTGCAGCATGAAAAACCAACCTGTCTGAAAAAAAAAACCCAACAAGCAGATAAGTTCCCGCCCTTCTCTGAACAGAATCAGCACTTCCTCATGCAAACCCCCTTCACAGAGTTTGACTTCATATTTAACTCAAATAATGAAATTCCTATTGCCAAAGACAGTAGTACCAAAATAGTAACTCTCACTCAAACAGTTCAAGAGGGCCTCCTGTGCCTCTCATGAGCAGCACGAGGCCTAGGATGGGATGTGACCACTGTACAATCTAAGCCCTTGACTGTGAGAAATGATGAGCCATTAAGGTCTGGTGATGTTAGTCCTTGGGGCCTGAGCTTCATCCGCTCCCATCCCATGCAATCCAGGAACCTCTGAAGAACAGCCATCTCTTGCCTGTGATTTACTTACAGTGGTCCCCATCCCCTCAGCTCTCAGAAGTATGAGGTATGCTGCTAATGGCTTTTGACCATGTGAAGATTTTAATATGCATTTTGCAGACTGGGAAGATGATAAAACCATAGCCTATAATTTCACTACCTTGTTCATTCAGCTGATCATAAATAACCTTTGCACATGGGACTTCCACAGGGAGTCAACAGAACTGGAATCTGTATTTCAACACCTGCTATGAAAACCACTGGGGCAATACTGGTACAGAAGTAAGTGTCTGACAAAGAGGTGACATAGCTGTCAATTAATAATAATTTCCATTCTTCTGGAAATCTTCAGGCAAGGGGTCCATTTAGTTGCAAACTGAGTTGACTAGATACATCTGTCTTTTGACTTTCAAGAAATTAAGCTCTGAAATTATGACTTTGGCAGAAAGCATTTGCCATATGTTGCTTTTTCATGTAAATATATAATCATAGGATAATTCAGGTTGGAAGGGACCTTTGGAGGTCATCTATTTCAATGTCCTGCTCACAGCAAAACCAGTTTTGTGCTCAGACCAGGCTTAATGCTTTTGGGCTTTGTAAATCTCTGAGAATAGAGACTACACAACATATCTGGGCAACCTCCTTCACTGCTTGGCTAGCCTCATGGTGAAAACATATCTCATATATTCAGTCTGAACCTCTTTTCTTTCAGTTTACACATGTGGTCTTTAATCCTCTTACCATCATACAGCCTGGCTCTGTCCCCTTGATGTCCTCCTTGTAGGCACTGGAGGATGCTGTTAGATACTCCCAAAGCCATGTCTTCTCCAGGCTGACCAAGCCCAGCTCTCTCAGGCTGTCCTCAAAGGGCAAGAGATCCAGCCATGACCATCTCATTGGTCTCCAATAAACTTGCTCCAGTTTATTGATTTTTCCCTATATTGGGGAGCTCCAAACAAGCCTGCAGTAGCCTAGATGTTACAAGTGTGAGTAAAGGGTGGTATTCTCTTTTGTTCATCAACAGGCCATGCTTCTGTTGATATAGCCCAGGATGTTATTGGCCTTCATTGCTGCCAGGGGCATTTTTGACTCACACTCGGCCTGCTGCCCACCAGTGCCCGCAGGGCCTTTCCTGCAGAGTTGCTCCCCAGCCAGGCACTCCCAGCCTGTTACTGCAAGGGGCTATTTCTTTCCAGGAGCAGGACTTGGCATTTGTCCTTGCTGAATTTTGTAAAATTGCTGTTGGCCCGTTCCTCCAGGTTTTCTAGGCCCCTCTGAATGGCAGCCTTGTCCTCAAACATATTGAGTCATCTGCAAACTTGATGAGAGTGCAGTCCATCACCTCCTACATGTCGTTGATAAAGAAGTCAAATAGGCCATGTTCCAGGATAACCCCTCATGGTAGTACACAAGTTATCAGCCTCCAAGTAGCGTGTGGTCCACTACTCTGTGAGCCCAGACATCCCACAATCCAACCCATCTAGTTGTCCATCCATCCAGACTGTAATATCCTAATTTGGATACAAGCGTATTCTGGGAGACAGTGTTAAAAGCCTTCCTAATGTTGAGGAAAATGAGATCCACTGCCCTCCTCTCATCTATCTTTCTCCAGTCATTTTATCATACATAGAAGGCAAGCAGGTCAGGTATGATTTACTCTTGGTAAATTAATTCTGTCCATTCCCAGTCAACTTTTTCTCCTACATGTGCCCCAAATGCGGCCCAAGACAACTCAATCCGAAGTTTTCCCAAGAACAAAAGTGAAGCTGACAAACCTGTAGTTCCCCAGATTGACCTGTTTGACTCTTTGGAAGGCAGGTACAACATTTGCCTTTCTCCAGTTATTGGGGACTTCCCCTGATCTCCATAATCCCCCTCAAAATACGTGAAGGTTATAAATTAAACAATAGTTGACCTGTGCTTACACTCCGTTCTTACACTTCCTACAAGTTTACTGCCTCTCTATGAGTCATTTTGTTAACCATAGTGTCAAGTGACCAAAGGTGTAGCACAAAAGAATCAGCAAAGGCAATGCCAAAAAGCACGCCACAGCATGTGGAGATTTTTCATTTCTCATTGAAACACCTGTAAGGAAAAAACATCTGGACAAAACCCAAATGTGTCCTTCAAAGAATCTAACTTCAAGGTTGCTTCAAGGTTGGTCCAAAACAGATCTAAATATTTTTGTTGGTCAAACAAAAGAAATACTTTGTTTCAAGGCAGCTTAAAATTAAGTTACATCAGTCTTTCCTGCTGCAGAGCCCAAAGAAAGTTCAAATAACTCATTCTCTCTAGTTTCCTTAAACTGGTGTCTCATAGCGGACTACATTCTCGCTGGTGTGCCATTACCTGCCTTATTGATTGAACCTCACTAGTCCAGGCAAGTTCACAGAAAGAAGAAAGTTCAAGCTGAGCAGCTCAGAAATGTGGTAAAGTGAGGTGTACACAGCATTTTGATTTGAAGATCCCATGTCTTTCAATCTGTGAACTTAAAATTATTTTTAATGAAAAATCAAAAGTAGATATAATTAGTGACAAATACCACATAGTAAAAAAATCAGCTTCTCAATTAAAAAAGAAAATCAGTGGAGACAATTTGTCAAGGTGTAATAGTACTTCTATTTACATTTCAAGTGGAAAGTTTAGAATTAAAGTTACAATACTAGAAAAATATCTTAGAAAAAGCATCAAGGCCTCTTATCAACTAATTTTATATAATTTCACCTTTCTGCCATCTTGATATACCTTGCGATCCTTTCTTTTGCCAATTTGGTGCCACCTGGAACATATAACATAATGCTCATTTTAATGGGCTTCTCTCAGAGTATAATGTTTCCATTGGAATAGCTAACGCCTACAGATAAGGCTTGAGTCAGCAATGCAGTCAATTCTGAATATAAAATAGACAAAGGGGGTTTGATGTAAGTTGGGAAATACTACTCAAGCCCTGTGAATCAAGTATTAAACACCACCATGACTTTTAAACATATCAACACAAAGCACAAAATTACTGGTTTACAGGACTCAAGCAATGACTGTGTGACTTTGGAGGAGGTTTGGTTATGTGAGATTAGGAGGAGAAAATGCAGTTGTTGAAACTAAAATATACCATGAAGACACTATTTAAAAAAAAAAAAATCACTAACTTATCTTTGCCAGAGTGGATCTCAAGTTAAATGTGTGCTGAGAGCTTTACAATCAATCAGAAGCAGATCTTCGTGAAAAGAAGACAAAAAAGTAGCCCATGGTTTGCTCCAGATTTTTTGCCAACTCTTTCTTTTCTACTGAAGGGAAAGTCACACATGTCCCTAGGGGAGAATCCAAATTTTTCTCTGATGTTGTTGTACTGAGAAGAAAAATGAATATTGAGACACTATGTTCCTAAGTTCTGGAAATGTCATGTGGACTTGAAATACGTGGTTTGCATTTATAAGTACTGTCACATGGACAGTACCTCTCATCTAAACACCACAAAACCAGAATAGCTCTTGCCACCAAGGACTGCTGTTTGAAAAGAGAATGTAATTTGACACAAGTTATCAAAATCTGAAAGCACAGAGGATTTGAGAGTTCTGTTTCCCACATCTTTCTGGCTTTAATGATTTACACACTCTTAAAAGTTTCAATGACTGACCAACACATTAATTGGGAGTGGGGTTTTGAAGTCACCAGATGCATTTCAACATAAGTTTTGTTTTATTCTTAAATAAATGGAAAACAGTTTTTTTTCCCCCATGATTTCTAGCAATTACCATTCTTAACAGCTGTGTTGTTAGAACCTGCAGCTGCTTACTAAAATTAAATTCCTGGCAGTCACATTGTTAGCATGATTAAGAAATCAACAAGAATCCAAAAGTATTGCAACCAACTGCAGAGTATTTCAAGGTTCTCACCTTTGAGACAAAACAAATTGTGGGTTAAAATATTTGCAGGCAGTATGGAAGCTGCTTAATGCCAGTAATGGAAGAAACACAAAGGAGCATCAATTTTGTGAAGTTAAATGTGAAATAATTGTGCCTTCTTGTGATTTTACACCTACTGCTACCAAAAAAGTCCCCAAAACCCAAAACAAAGGAGAAAGTATCTAAAGATATATGAGTTGGGCCAATAAGTAATGAAAGCATAAAGGGAGGGAAGGAGGGAGGGAGGGAGGGAGGGAAGGAAGGAAGGAACTGTAGAAAAACAAAATTAATGCACTGATATTTGCTGCACAGAAATTTGGGGACATCTTTCTTTTGTGGGCATGAGGAGTAGTCTTAAGCTGAAGTATGAGAAGAGATCTTGGAGCAAAACCAGACTGCTTGGGCGAGACTGTTCTGAAGGAATGCAAGTATGACATTGTTGAAATGTTAACTGTGATATGTAACCAGTGCCAAAGGATGGAAGGTGACAAACATACCATCAGACTTTAAAATGAACTTTTGGAGGTATCCTGTGACTGACAGGATATTTTAAGTTTTGAAGTGGGAAATAACAGTTTAAGTATAAAATAATTGAATGTGTATACATGGGTAAATATGATGTACTTTAGAGGAGACAACAAAATGTTTGGAGCAGGGAGTCTCTGTTAAAGTTTTGTGAAGGAGTCTATAAAAGTGTGAATAAGGTTATTCAGGGAATATATAAGTGCATATAGCTTTGATTTCCAGCAAGGTCCCCAAATTCTCTTTGAGAAGCTACACGGGCATGGGAAAGGAAGAGTCTCTCAAAGGTTCTCCCACTGGTGGGAAGACAGACGGCAAAGGGTAGACATATATATAGCAAATTGTCGTCATTGTGGGCAGCTACCAACAGGATCACCAAGAGATTCGTTCTGGAGCCTACACTGTTAAACATACTCCTTAACAACCAGGAAGAGAGGGGATGAAATAGTGTCATGGCAAAGTTTACTGATAAAAGAAAATAATTCAGGATAATAAAAATTCGAATTGTCTATAGGATTTGCTTGATGATCTTGTAATTCTGGCTGACTGGCAATAAAATGACAGATGAATTCAGTGCTGAAAATGTGAAAGATGAAACAAGTAGTGAAAAAAAAGCCCTAAATAAATATACATAATAATTGGTTGCAAATTATCTGTTACCACTTTGGAGGAAGATCTAGGAGTTTTTGTAGATGGTTCTCTGAAAATGTCAGCTAAGTGGTGATCAAAACTGTAAAAAAAATGTTAAGAATTATTACGCAAGGAATCGAGAATGAAGCAGAAATCTTCACTGTACCTCAGCATACCTCCCTGGTACAGATACCTCATGAGAATCTTACGATCAATCAAAACATCTGAATGAAGGCACATAGTGCAACTAGAAGGATGAGTAGGAAAGCTCACTAGAAATGTCCACAGAATGATTAGGGTCCTTCAATTTGCAAAAGAGCTTTTAAATGAGGAACACTCCTCTATTTCTCATGATACGTGTGTTAAGAGGCACCTAATGAAATCAACAGGCAAAAAGCTTCAAAAGAACAAGACAAGGAACATTTTCACATCATAAACCTTGCAATCAGATCAACTCAATCCCTCTCAAAAAGAAAAATCTATTAATGTCCAAAACAAATAACGTGGACCTGCACTTCTCTGAGTTTTCAAAATACCCTTTCACTAGTTGTCAGTTTTGAACTAGAGTCATTGTCTTTTAGCACTATCCAGCATGAGCAAAGGCTTGAAACTTTCCCACTAAGTATTCCAAGATGTCACAGAAACACAGATGAGGTGGTTGTAATGCACTAAGATGCTTCATCCTACAGAAAAGAGAAAAAAAAAACACAACTCAAAGGAGCAAATAAATACAAAGAATGGCAAATACACATTTGCCCTGTAAACACATTTGTTTAAGAAAAAAATGCACTTGTGAAATGTTAGAAGTCAAAGCTAATGTCAGATGAGGAGCTCCAAAACCTGAAATACTCTCTAAAAGGGAGATCAAAGCAAATTATAGGTGTATGCAGTGAGCACTCTTTCAGATATACCTTGATGTGGGTCAGCCAAATCAAATGTCTAAAACCTGCTTATATCAAGTATTTTAAAATCAATATATGCATGATTTCTACCTTCCAAGTTAAAGTCACTGAAGCATTTAGCTTTATCACCACAAGAATGAATCTTCAAAAATGAGAAAACTATATTACGTTTCATCTATCCTTTTCCCTGACAGAACAACTGATCCTGGTACCATTACTCCATTCTCTTCAGCCCTTGGTACGTCAGTGGAAGTTGTCCTGGGATTTTCAGGTTACTGGTGTGATAGAAAGGATATCAGTGATTCCACTGCAGCACATTCTGGATGTACCTTGTTTCAAATTTATACCTACAACACTTGTGGAACAGGCAGTCTAACAACATTTAAATCATCTTCTTATTCACAAATCTCAGTTCAACTGTAGTTTGTGGTATCTCAAGGAGCAACTTCTTTCTTAAATGTTCCCTCTCTTAAATGCTCCCTCTAATAAGAGATCAAAAAGCCTTTGTCTTCCTCTAATAACCATTGTTTTCTTTACAACAGTGAATAACTAGCAATAAAATAGCTGTTTTGCACTCCTAAGCCAAACATTGGTTTGCATACAGAGAAAAAAACTGTGAAAGTATATGTGTGGTTCAACGCAGCACTTGGAGACATCTGCCACAGCGATATGTTTTACCAAGACCACCAAGGACCAACTAAGAGCACTTAAGTTAGCCATCAAGGCTAACTGTAAGACATAGTTCCCTGGTGTTGTAAACTCACAGTTAATTTAGGATATGACTTTTGAGGACTGGCATAACTTAATGATAATGATTGCTAACGATTGAGAATTTATTTTTGGCAATGTACACTTTTAATAAATGTCAAACTAGCAAAGTTTTGTTCTGAAGTGCTAACCTGCCCTGATTTACCAGTCTTCTACAGACTTGTGATGTCTCCAGTTTCCTGATATCTCAATTAGCATAACAACGTTGTTTCTTCTAGCAACAGTGCCAACTCTGTGCTCCTCTATTTCTTTCGTATAACTCAGCAAACATTTGACAATATCCATTCTTGCTCAGATATTTCAAGGGACCCCATTACTCAGCATCTTCTTACTTGACGAGTGACTATTTATTTCTACTGTTCAGTTGTTCCCAGTTTCTGCCTCGAAGTGGGACTGTTTCTTTCAACCAAGCTGTTGCACACTGCGAATCTGTATCTTAATTCAGCCCTAACCTCTCTGAGATATTTCCCTCACAGGGATTTACTTTAGCTTAACACCCAGGAAAAAAAAAATCCCTAAAAGGGTATGTTGTAGAGCTGCATTTTCTAATTTTTTTTGTTAGTAATCTGACAGAATCTCTTAGGAACACTGGATAACTTACAACATAACCTCTTAAACTACAGTTTTTATTTGTCCATGTTTTCATTACTCCAATGTTCTTGCTCAAATCCGAATACTTTTTCAAGTGTGCAATTTTCGTTTCCATCCCTTCTGCTATGTTCCTGGCAATTCTTGGTTTTGTTCTGCACTGCCAGCCTTTACAATGAAAAGGCAGCAGAAGGCTATCTTTGTCATAGATCACTAACAGTGACCTGAAGTTTGATGTGTGGGCTAAAAATGAAATTTGTTTTATCACCAGATTGCATTGGAAAGTCCCTCCCTGAGCCTGCTATACTGTCTGATTTCTTCTGGTAGTTATGAACCATTCCTCTGCTTTCAAAATGTCAGTCCACGCAGGAAACATTTCAATATTCCCAGCCAGAAAATGTCACTCCAAGCTGAATTTCTTTGTGAAGTTATGTAAACAAAAGGCCATCATATCTAACGAAATTGAAAATTCTGTGAAGTTAAACATGTCTCAGAGGCACATTCCTGCCTTCTGGCACTGATCCTAAGGAGCACAAGTACTCTGCATATCTTCTAATAGTGTACGCTAAAATTAGTCTATAGTAATAGTAGCAGGGAAAGGTGTGCTAGTGATAAGGTTAATTTGTTTTGAACACTGTGTTTCATTAAGATATAAATATGTCAAGTGAAGGAAGAAAAAAAAAAATCATCCCTGAAGAAAAGGATCCTTTCTTTCCACCATACGGTCTTCAGGGAGCATCCATGCAGCCAGGTTCCCTTCATATAGAAATAAATGCCCCTTTAGGCAAGCAAAACTCAGCCATAGCTAAGAGGAATCCTTCAGAAAGCAGAATGAACTATGTTATATTAAAACACAAAGAAATTAACAAAATGTTTGGCTGTTTCCTTTACAATTACTTTTCATAAACGTATGTGAGGAATAAGCCCCTCCTTGAAACTATACAGTGCAATGAGTTAGTACGAGTAACTGATTTGCTTAATGATCTTCATGGTTTTAGTGTCCAGTGCTCCTTACTTTGAATCTTAACAGAGGCGTGGAGATGGGGCACTCAGGAAGTTAGTGCCTTCTGAAGCAATCACCCATTTGGAAGGAGACTAATTAACAGGTTGCCTTCAAGACTGTGGTGTGGTAAAGGTCTGTGGGAAAAGGTCTGAACTTACTGGTCTATTTAGAAAATAATAGGCAAGCTTTGGGTTACAAATGCCCAGAAACCGCAAATTTCAAAGCCAAATATAAGCTGAGAAAAACTGCTTTGAACTTAACTAAACAACCTTAGTTCAGCCACCAAAGGGCAAAGGTAGCTGTGAAATGCAGGGGGTAGGTCTGGGGGGAGAATAATAGCAAGGAAAGGTGAGAAAGAGATTATCTCCTATAGATAAGAGAGTGAGACAGGTTATTTATCATCAGTAGTAAATGGAAGGGCTGTCAAGAGCAGATAGGAAGATTACAATATGCCATAAGACTAATATTCCTCTCCAGTCCACGATTTTTAGTATCTCGTACAGTTGAAGCTTTCCTATGCTTGTTTTTTTGGAGGTGTTTTCTAGCTCTTCCTTGAGGATCAGAGGGAGGAGTGATTGTTTCATGAAAAACGGATAATTCCCTGTTTTGTATGCTTTATGAGCTCCTTGTAAGAATTAATTCTGGTGGGCGGCAGTGACATCAATTTTTCCGCACTTCTCACAAGAGCATTCGGCAGTTTGCTGGAGTGCATTATGTTATGGCATGCGTGTGTTGGACCCATCTGTAGGACTTTGGTAGTTCTGTTATAGGCAATACTGTAGCTGAGGATAATGCCACTCTACCTGTCACCTGCAAGACTTCACAAGGCACTGTCTTTTCCTCCCTAAACAACCTCTTGGCAAGGAGAAAATAGGGGAATTACAACAGGATACATGGGAACATTAAAAAAAAAGATTGAGATATCCTTTAATAAAAATAAGTTGGGAAATGAAACTCAACACTATTTCTATGCTAGTACTGTAGTCTGGATAGATAAATAATTTGCATGGTGAAGAAACAATCTTGATTTTGCATACATAAAGACAGGCTTTCCACTACCTGTTACTGCTCAAGAATGGACTCTTGGGGCTAAAGTAGTTTGATGAAAACATCAGCTCAGTGCTCATCAGCACTAAGCAGTGCAAACGAGATGTAGGGTTGGGAAGAAAGGAACTGGGAAAAGAGCAAAAAGAACATCTTAAAACTGTATAAAGCCAGAAACATCTTGAATAGTCTGTGCAGTTCTGGTCTGTGCATCTCAGAATGTGTACAGTACAGTTGTAAATGATACCGAGAAGGGCAGCAAGGATAATATAGAGAAAAACAAAGAAATACTCAACAATGACTCTTCAGCATGGAGAGAGAGAGACAATGAAGGAGGACAAAAAGTCATGAGTGACACGGAGGCAGACAGTAAGGAACGATTATTTATTGTCTTATTCACAACCAGAACTACAGTGTATGAAATACAATTAATATTTGGCAAGTTCAAAAGGAACAAGAGACATTTCTGATACTTATTGATAGGGCACAGTTATGTGTGCTGGAGCTGCTGCTAGTTAACATGAGTTCAAAGAGACTTTGAAGAACATGTGGAAGAAAAATGTCTTAAAGATAAGAATGCCGCATGAGGTATAAAGTTCAGGAACAGCATGGGCTTCAGACTGCTGGAAATCAGAAGACTGTCCATGGGTACTGGACTAAATTAGACTTCTGCCTCATTCAGCAAATCCATTTTTCTGTCAAGTTCTTCCTTATTCAATCAGGATGCCCACTGAATTATGTCAGGGGCCTCAGCAAGTGCCTTGATTTCTTTGTGCAGTCAACAGCAAACTGATGATGGTACCTCTTAGGTATTTCCATAGCCAAGGCATGAATATCTGTTAGGTAATATTATACAAATTGCTTTGAAGATAACAAAACATTATTGGGGTACTCAATCATAGTTACTCTTATATCACCAATCTCCTTACCAGATACAATGATTATCTGTTTACACCAGAATCTGAGTATAAACTAAGAAATTTTAATTTTGGTCAACTTTCTGTCCTTTTCTATAGCAAGAAGAATCTTACAGGGAAAATAAAAGTTTCTGGCTCTTGTAAATTTACAGTGAGTCTTGAAAAAAGTAAATATTTTATGTGAAGCCCCTGCTCTGAAGTCACATGATTCCTTAAGAACCTCTGCTTTTATTTAATTAAAAATAAGTTTCTTGAAGCTTGAAAAATGTGCCAGATGATAAATAAAAAGAACCTAGTAAAAAATACCCATGACTTTCATTTTTAAAATTGGATGGCAAGGAACAAAGAAATTGTGAATGTCATGGTTTGTAGTACTGAATAAAGTGTCCTTGATCCACAGCACATTATTGATATTACTGGTAGATGAATTTTTCCTATTTAATGAAAATTCTCAACAATGACAACAAAAAAAATCAACAAGAGAGAAAAAAAGAGGGTACTTGGCAATGAGTTATATCAGTGCTCCTTACATTACATAAAATACCTTACATGACTCCGAAAAAAGATACAGTAGGGACATATCAAAAAAAAAATATTTATGTAGGTCTTATGAGTCACTGAATAAAATACATGGTCTTTTCGTTGTCACTTGGTCAGAAATGCAATGCTTACGTACACCAAGGTAATTTAGTGTCCCTCCACGTGCCTCAAGGCTTAATAGAATATTTTTAACATGCATTGCATTTTGTTATATGCCATATAGAAATGCATAACATGCAATATGGAAGTACATCAAATACATAACTCCTACACTGGGCTGTATTCACACCGATAAAACATTTTGCCTTTAATTTCACATAAGGAAAGACATAGAAACAAAATGCTATGAAACTTTTGTAGGAGAAATATGTCAGCTTTTGCTCCTCTCCATAGCCTGCAAGCAAAATGATACCTACAGCATATTTAAGCAAACATGGGTTTTGGCAAAAGCATCACACCTGCTCACAAGACTGCTGAATTAGTCAGAGATGTAAGATCTCACTCTTAGTTGTGCAGCATGGAATAAAAAGTCTGTAGCACCAGAATTATGTTTTTGGCATCTGCCTAAAATTTGAATGATAAGTAATGCATTGTTATAATTTCTCCATGAAGAGCTACTCATGAAATAAAGTGGCTTCCCCACCAATTTTGGTTCTATGTTTCATTCCGCAGAATTATATTGCACAACATCAGAAGAAAACACAACAATATTGGTCAAGAAACTGGAAGTAAACAGTATTAATGATCTGTTCCAGTGTCCCATCTGATACATTTCAAAATTAGAGGGAATGTTTATACATCAGGCAAACTGAAAAGGGGAACTGGGACATAGACAGTGTAAACACTTTGTTGAAAAAATAGTTCTAACTCTGCCTTCAAATCCAGACTTTTCTACATTCATAATGCCAAGTGGACAGAAGGACAGGCTGTGCCTGCAGATTCTCCGAAGGTAGCCTTTTTTGCAGTGGTACAAGCAGGCATGGGGTAGGACAAAAAATGCCTGCTGTGGAAGGATCCACAGCAAAGGGAGTGAGGGATGCAAGAACCTACTGACCTGAGAAGGAAAGGATCATACTGAGACCTATGTGACATTTGTGGGAAGTTTACAAATCAAAAGAAGTGGAAAAGGGGCACAAAGAGAGCTGTGAGATGGAGCTCCTGGTGCTTATCTGTCCTCTCAGTCCCCAGCAGCTATGAAGTATGAGGTGCAACAAGTGCTAAAATGCTGTTAGCACTGATACAACCATTGCATTGATTTGGCAGCTCTAGCTGTGGGGTGAGACTGGTGGTCATCTGTTCAAGTATTCAGTGACTTTCACTGTTTCATATTGGAAGTCCAAATTGTGGATGTGGAAATCAGGTTAACCATTCTGGCAAAACTAATTAAAGAGTTGCAAGCCTCTTGGTGATTGCATTCATTTTTGGTTTGGGAACAGCTGGAGAAAGTTTATGTATCACAAATGTTTGCTGCACGCTAATTCACTAATCATTATTGAGCTGGGAAGATTGCCAATAAAAGAAAAATCAGTCATTTCAACAGCTGAAAATAGACTTATGTAGTTCATGCCCAGTTTTTTTTTGTTGCAGTGTTGAATGTCATACTGGTATGTTGTTTTTGTAAATGGCCTGATCAAAGAAATAAGGTCAAGAATATCTTCCAGGGTCAACTCCTTAGAAATGTCATTAATCTTAAACATGGCCAACTGGTTAAGCAAGCAGTGACTCTTATTCTAGGAAAACTTAGATCAGGCATTTTTCTTGGTACCTTGTCTACACATTTGTGGTACCTTGGCATCTTGTCCTTTTTCCTAAAAAAGGAAAGAAGACGGGGATCGAATTACGTGATTACCGGTTGCAACATTCAATGGCATGACTGAAAATGAAGAATTTTATTTTTGGAAAAGCAAAAGAAAATAATCCATAAAAATGATATGGAGTATTTCCAGCCCTGATATTGCTTGCTTGTAAAAGCCAAAGTGCCAGGTGCTTGACTTGATGGCAAGAGGTTGAATTTCCCTGATAAAAAAAAACCAAAAATCTCCAGCTCCTGTAATAGCTGAATGGAGTTGTCTGAACCTCCATATTCTATTCTGAGAAGGAAACTGTTTAACACAAAACCAGATTTTAAACCAAATAACACTGAAGTAACTTTGCCCAGTTAGAATCCTATAGCAAATAACTACTTTGTTTATTGTGTTAAAATTTGAACAGTTCTTAAAATGTGACAAAGTACAGACCCAAATCTCTTCCCAAAGAGCTTCCACTTTGCAGAAGGAAGTGGTAAAACAAAGTAAGGATTGAGTCTTTCATCTAATCCTCTTTATGGCTAGTTTTCCTGCTGTAACATCCTATGAGAAGTACATTTTTCAGGGAAACAGGAAAGCAGACGGTTCAGCCAGGCCAGTACCTCACATAAAGGGGAGTTTTCCATCTGCAGAAAAACACCAAAGACGGGGGACTTGAGATGGCTGTGAAAAATTCAGATTGTCAATAAGACATTCACTAAAACTTAATAAGATCCTGCAGTCAGCAGAAAAACAAGAGGATCAATGCAAGGATTCAGGGTGTAAAAATATTATGGCCAGATCAAGACAATATTGATAGCTGCATTTTGAATAGCTGGGAAGGGGAATTATATGTGCATTAGCACAGACAAGACACAATCTTATCAAATGCAACCATTGTAAAATATTTACTTGCTTTTTGTCCTCTTCTCACCCTAAACAATTTCATCATCTTTTCTTCAGCTATCAGAAAAACTCTAGCCAAGACTGAAAGCAAAAACTAATTTCTGTAGGATCAACAGAGCCCAAACAGAATAATGAATGACTTGTACTTGCATCATACAGGAAAATTAAAGAAAGAAAGAACAGTTTTCTTTATAACTCTCAAGAACAACTGTGGAATGAATGGTGAATTGTATCCTTGCCATAAAAGCCTGGGGAGTTCCAAACATAAAATAGCAAAGTTTTTCACTTAGTTCTGTAGGCTTTAGTGTAATTTCCATAGGCTTATTTTTTTCTGAAGAACTATATTAATTCCTGCTTTATTTGGTGTGAGATTTTTTTGTTTTGTTACACATAGCTATGAAAAAATAACACTATGCTTACAGGTAATACAACTATAATAGGGCTAAAGCCCACAAATGTCACAGTTAACAAATGGTAACATCAGTATTATTTACAAGACATCACAGCATAAGTATGCATCTATTTACTGGATCCTGAATATTAGCTGATACTGACAGTAATTAATTAATCAGTCATAATGTTTGCAATAAAGTGATCAGTGCAAAATAAAATATTTTCATTACCATTTCATATACTCATACTTACTCACATCAGACATAAATCAATATAGATAAGATTTCTGCATTAACAAGCCAGAATTTTGTTTTTTAGAGTTAAGATCGTCCCTTATGAATATCTAACCTAACAGCAACCTGATAAAACATCAAAGCCCTGCTTGAGCAGGAGGTTGGAGAGATGACCTCCTGACATCCTAAATTATTCTGTGTTTCTGTGATTCTAACTGCCCTACATATACACATATTTTCAGAAATCACAGTCTCAACAAGCATGAACATTGATATAAGCTCCCCCGAAAGATGTTGGTTTTTAGAGATGTGATATGGCTTTTCTGGTGTGTTCAACCAAAACATAAAGAGAGCTCAGGGGCCTTCAAGTAGGTCAGAATACTTGATTCTCTTCCGACTGTCCTCCTTCTGTGTCATTCTGAAGTACAGCTACTTTGGTCCTATCTTATGTCTTTGATTTTTCTGAATAATAAACATAATGTTGAAAAACACCCTCTACAGAAAAGTTTGATGCTGTTGTACATAATATTTCATCCCTCCCCAAATGATCAATTCTAGTTAATTTGAAATAATTAATTCCAAATAATTAAGATGGCCATGACTGCTACAAAGACATGACTATTTGAAATGTCTACGTACAGTTAATGAATCCCAGTGTAAGATTATGGTGTCTTTCCCATATACCATCACAAAGCAAACTTCACTTTACTTGTTTTGCTCCATTTTAGGATGGCAGTGATGCCAGACTGAGTATAAAAGGTCATTAGTTTCCTATGTAAACAGAAGCCCTTTTGAACAAAGAAGATGGCCAAATTCTCCAGCCTCAGTCTGTAGCTACTGGTGGCTTTTGTCTGTCTGCTAAACTGCAAAAACTTCTGGAGCAGCTTTTCCACTCCTATTTATAAGGTTTCTCGACTTTCCCTCTAAAGGGAACCAGTCTCCTGAGTCTTACTAATAAAGCACATATTCTAGTTCAGTGGCTCTTCTTTCAACTCTGC
>NW_008825615.1:5502119-5507204 GCF_000699105.1 Pygoscelis adeliae
GAGGCATATATGGTTCTTGTTCATCCTCCCTGGCATCTCCCTGCAAAATAGCTACCCAAGATTAGACTAATTAAATTTTCAAGTGATTTAATGCTTCTTTTTTACAAAAAATAATTTTTTGAAAAAAAAAAATCCTTAATCCAAGTCTGTTTCTATGTGAGTCTATGAGGCTACATGCTAAATTTGATGTTATTGCTCAGTTCACCCATATTGATTTAGGAAGGTGTTGGTGAGCATTAATAAGTATACAAAAAAAGGAGAAGAGATGGCAACAGTTTCTCACCCCTTTTCTGTCTCTTAGATCAGTTAGCCCTCCAAAGCTGATGACAGAGTACAGTTGCTAGCTTACCTGGAACAGACCCACAACTCTTTTCCTGGTCAGCCTAAACTCCATGTCTCCCAACCACAAAGCAGCACTGTCTGAGGACCTTGCTGACCACAGCTGACCACAGCTTTGCTGGATAACAATGCCCCTACATCATACAGCCTGTTCTCACCACAGAAAGGAAGATAATAATGAACCATCTCCCAGGTATGAGTACTGCCCTAGAAGAGAAGAGGGACCATCAATGTGGGGGAAAGAAAGGAGGTCAGGAAAAACATGGAGAACCTCAGGGTGGTGATAGGAAGAAAGCATTTGGAGATGGAAATGCATGAACTGATGCTGGCTTCAAGGGATGAGATATGGCACACGGAGCCCTACAGTTGGAAGAAGTCCTTGTGCTGTATGTCATTGTGGGAATGACTAACAGGTGCCTTGGGGAGAGAGGGGTGGAAAGGAGGAGATGGAGGTACTACCTGCAGTTACTTCACTAGGTAAAATGGTATCAAAAGAGATCTGAAAACAATCAGTTTATTTTTGACATGCCGAAGTGGTCTTATCCTCTTGCATGAAATTTTCACAATAATACATACACCTGTCTATTAGGCGCAGATCTTTTCCCTAATAGTCATCATAAAAGACAAAACCCCAAATAGTTGTTTGAACTGATACGTTAGATCATGTTTACTTTTGGGATTGGAATTTTCAGTCAGCAATTTTTTAAAATGTGCTTCATGAAATGCTGTGTAAGTTAGAACACTGGATTAAAGACATATTTCAGTTCTGCTGTACATTTTTACAAATTATATTTACTGCAAAACCATGTAGGTTTCATTCATCTTTCTGGATTATGATGCAACACAGTACACCTCTGAAGTGTTCAGTATGCAGAGCAGTAGGTCACCATTCCTTAGTCTGTTTTATTCTTTCCTACATCATTTCCCAAAGAAGTGGAAAGAAATTTACTCTGTTCACTCTGCTGACATTTAGAAAGCTGATGTCATATTGTTTTTCATAAATTTCCAAGTTCATTCATGCTGGGTGAACCTTTTGTCTTTTAAAATGTTAGAAGCACAACATAGGGTACATGAAGACAAAGGAACAGCACTTGATGACTCCTAAATTGTGGGTATTTAAAAGTTTGAGAGTAACATTCCAAGATAACTTCCCAAATTCACATAATAGTTTTCAATTAATACTGTTGAATCCAACTTTCACCTCACATATGAGGAATTTTGGTACAGTAGGATAGAACTAAGTCTCAAGAGACAGGAGAATAAATCAGGGATTTTTCCTCCACAAGAAGAGCAGAACAGTAAAAGATGTAAATTAATTTATCCATATTAATCCCATGATATTTCCTTTTGCTCTGAAGAACCTGCTACTTTCCTTTAAAACATCACAAAAATTTAAAGTGGCTTCAAATACGTGAAACAAGCTGAAGTATATAACAATCAAAAATTAAACAAAATATTTTTTTTTTCCGCAGAAACCTCCTTCCCCCATGTCCCCAGTCCCTTCAGAATAGCTGTGGAAAACAATATTTCTTTTTGGCAACACTGTTATAAAGTCTATCAATAGATATTTAATGCTCCTACTGAGTTAGGCTTCAGCTTGCTTTCTCTTTCAAAGGGCCTCCCCATGCGCTCTCGCTTCATGCTGGAACATGTTGTCAGCACTGACTTAAAAGGTTAAAGTGCTGTTTGTGAATAATCAATGCCACCTCCAGCAGTGGGGAGAAAATGCTATTAGTCAGAAGATATTGTCCCATGAACCCTGATCCCATCCGTCTGCCTCTCTGATCACCTCGGCAGTGGCATGTCCCATCCCCGCTCAACAGTAACCAGCCTCACGGGCTTGCTGCTTCCCTCTTCAGAAGGATAAACTGGCATGAACAATTTTACGGTGGAGGTGTTCATGGCAGCTGTCTGGGCTCCTGGTAGCTAAGGCAGGGAGCAAGGCAAGCCACTCTGCACGTGGGTTAAAGAAAAAAGAATCATAGAATCGTAGAATGGTTTGGGTTGGAAGGGACCTCTAAAGGTCTTCTAGTCCAACAGCTCTGCAATCAGCAGGGACATCTTCAACTAGATCAGGTTGCTCAGAGCCCTGTCCAATCTGACCTTGAATGTTTCCAGGGATGCGGCATCTACAATGCCTCTCAGCAACCTGTTCCAGTGTTTCACCACCCTCATTGTAAAAAATGTCTTCTTTCTACCTAGTCTGAATCTACCCTCCTTTAGTTTAAAACCATTACCCCCTGTCCTATCTCAACAGGCCTTGCTAAAATGTTTGTCCCCATCTTTCTTATAAGCCCCTTTTAAGTACTGAAAGGCCAAAAGGAGCCTTTATCCTCTTCTGCAGCTCCCCCACGAGCCTAATGCTGGTTTAATTGTTTTTAACATATGATCTGCCTCAAGCAGCAGAGGTCAAACCTTCAAATGTAATGAAAAGGAGAACCTGCTGTCTCATTTATGTGACCTGAGAAAGGCAATGAAAACAAAATTACATTTGACTGAGCAGAGGATAATAAGATCTCTGAGTTACAAGTGGAGTGGGAATTCTCTATGCCCTGTCCTGATAAAGGCAATTAGAGAGGCATTATCACAATAAAACCAAGTGTTCTCCAATAATCAGGTGTACTTCTCGTGAATGTGCTGGTGCTGACAGATCACAGTCCAAAGAAGGCAGAGGCAGATAAGCTGGTGTCTGAGCACCATCAGAATAAACATTTTCTTTAAAGAAAGAGAATTTCAACAAGAAAATACATCAGTTAAATGAGATCATTTAGAAAAAGAATTAGCCACCAAGGACAAGAAAAAACTGGAGCAAATGTGGAAATAATGAACAATATGATGAAAAATAAACATAAATAAAAATAACCATAAAATAAAAGTCTTTGATTAAGCATCATCTTTTACCATGAGATTGCCTATGCTTCTGGGGTACTGTAGTGCATGGAGTGTCAAACACTTTGAGCTACCAGAGAAACAGTTGCTTCCCAGTCAGAAAGTGCTTCTTTCTGCATTCATTTTCAATTTGAAAGAGTTTGTTAAAACTTCTGTTTTTACAGTATCTTGAAAAGAGGGATGGAACTTATCTTTGAAAAACTATATATGGAAAAAGAAAATTGTTAAACTGTTGACAATGCCTTTCCCAGTTGGTTTACGGAAGCCATGAGAAGATTGCAGCTAGCAGAGCATTTTCGGTATCAAGATACCAAAACTAGAGACATTTTTGCCATCTATGACAGTTGTACAAAAATTGGCAGATGATTTCTTCCAAAATTAGCATGCTAGTAAGAGCAATACTAAATCATCTCTCTCATTCGATAGGTATTCATCTTCACAGCTTAAGTCAAATTATAGCTCTTGGCACACTGTTCTCTAGCACAGGGCACAAGTGTCTCTCAGGGCACAAGTGCCTCTCAGGGCACAGGGCACTCATCTTCTCCAGGAGGAAAAATAAGGCCGTAGATATCCACACGCTGTTTACACAAGCTCTGTGGTTGCTTGCCTCCTTTTGCAAGATTATAGCTGTACCATCCATGTGGTTTTCCATGGCAGTGGAATTACTCCTTTGGTTGTGCAGTCGTGTTTATAGCTCTCCTCCCAGTCTTCTCTTCAGAGAAACTGAGACCCTTCCATGATTAAGAATTCCTCTTCCCCCTCGACCCTGCAGCTCCCAGCATGAGAGAGGACAGGAGTAAAACTCAGATCTCAGCTTCCTAGAGTTCTCAATTTTCAGACTCAAGATCCAACTCTAAATGCTGTGTCATGAATATTCATGTGTTATACTCTTTGTGGTACTCAGGATAGTCAACCAAACCTGTTCTCTTGCATATTAATCACATAAGAACCATGTGTGTGATGGAAGAACTAAGTGCAAATTTGAAACGAGAAGGGCCTCTGAAGACAGGACAACAACTGCTGCTGCAATTATTGACAACATAAAACAGAATAAAATAGGTCAGTCCTTTGCATAAAAACCATACCTCTCCTACTCAAGGTGAAAAAGTTCAGTTCAAGTATTTAATGAAGCAATTTTTTTATTAATATTAGTCCTAATCAGCAAACAGAAGTAGATTCAAGGACTACTGTACTAATGAACACTGAACACAACAACTGTCTGGAGGAATGATACCAAAATCTAATGCAAAAGACAGAGACAGAAAGAAATTAAATGGGAAAGGTGGAAATTCAAAGGAAAATAAAAATTGGAATAAAGGGTGATTTTCAAGTGGCTAGAAAGTAAAAACGGGAGCTTCAGGAAACAGAATCCGACCCTTGTGAAGTGAAAAAAAAATCCCAACATTAAGAAGAGTAACAGGTGCAGATTCAAGCTGCAAGATCAATAGGAATTGGAAAGGCGGTGACTAAGGACATCAAGAGAAAACAAGATAGACTTCACATTTTCAGAAGCAGGAAGCCTTTCAGCAAATAAATTATTCAGATGGGCTACCAGGAAACAGAGTCATTTCGGAGAATCTAAAGTCTAACCCATGAAATCCTTGCTCCTCCTGAGTAGTTCCTTACACCTTCAAAAGCCCCATTGATTTCAATTACTGGTTTCCTAAGGGACTCCAGTGGGAAGTATTGTAAAAGGTGACTATCATGAGCCAGCCCTGATTTCTTCAGTCCTTTGTGTTTAATAGAAGAGAATGACAGGAAGACATTTTTGTAGCAAATACATAGTCATTACTGGATTAAATATTTGTGTTTCTGAGATGTTACACTTCTGCGCCCAAGTATTCTGTCACTATGCAG
>NW_008825615.1:5507229-5516968 GCF_000699105.1 Pygoscelis adeliae
CTTTGCTAATCAGAAAATGAATGGGAAACCATAGGGGATCATTATGCTAACCTCAGAAGGTCTTTTATGTGAGGCAAGGCAAATGGTCAACTCTGATCTTATTACTATGGAGCAGATTACTGGATGGCAGTTTACTGAGATGCAGTTGATATATATGAGTCAGATTTGAGGAGAATATTTAATGATATTTGTCTAAAATTCAGATTTTTTTGACACCAACATTAACTGAACTATTAAACTGAAAGTGTACTAAAGCCAGGCTTTTACATCAGGAGAAAAATAATGGCATAATTATGAAATATTTTTATTATTAAATGATGGCTCATTAATGCTGTTCCTCTTAATAATCCCTCTTGAAGAGTTTGTTTTCTTTCAATAAGACAGTCACAAGTACATAATGCACGCCAAACTCTCTCCTCCTTTCTCCCCAGAATATAACAAAACCAAAATCACAGCACAACAATGCATGGATATAAGTTCTGGAAGCATTTGGAAGAAGCTTTATAAGTCTATTAAAGGCTCTTAGTCTGGAATCATTAATAATGAACTCTATCCTAAACATAATAGGTAATATCAAAAGAGAAAGATGGAAACTAAAACAAGGAGAAAAGGGTATTACTGTAGTGCAAAGAAACAAGAAGGGATGCATGGTGGTTTGTTATGCGAAGGGGTATTCTGAATGCAAGAAGAAAAAGCTTGTATTTTATTCAAGGCGAAAAAGGTACAGCAGCAAGGGGTTGAGAACTGTAACTGGAACAGTGGGAGAAGAGGATGAACTACCATGAAATAAACCAGAAGCTCAAATTATGAGCATGAAAAACCTCTTAGAGTTCACAAGGGAGCCTCCTCTCACTAATGCAAGCCTCAAGTCTCTGAATGTCTAGACAAGGATATCCCCGGCTGCCTTCAATGCAAAGATGTAGAGGTATTTTTCAGAGGCATTCTCATCGTGCTGAGATTTGAGAGTAAATGAATACAAATACCAACTTTTGTCTGAAAATCCTAGGCTTGTGCTGTGATTTAACTAGCTTTCTTCTTGCAAGAAGAAAATTCTGAGAATCAAAGAGAGCAAGAGACAGGGTCCCTAACCAAATCTGGCATAACTTTTAGGTAACATATTTTGGAGTCACATTTCTTCTCCTTTTAGCTATCAAAGTCTATTTCTTAGGTATACAGATAACTTTCAAGTGGTTTAATGTTACAGCTAGAAGATGGCTGACCCTCAAATAAGTTATGCTCTTATGCTTACTGTGAGATAGTTAACCTCTATAACAGAAATCCTTTTACTGAAAAATTTAATTTGTCCTAAGTCATAATCCAGTAAAACACAATAAAGTGTATTTACAGTATTAACTTTTAAATCATAAAGTCACAGAATAATTAGGTTGGATACCTAATTTGTTGGAGGTCATCTGGTCTACCACCCAACTCAAAGCAGAACTATCTTCAAAGTATCCAACTTTGAAATTAGATCAGGTTGTTCAGGGCAGAAAGGGGGCTTAAAAAAAAGATGGTGGCAAACTTTTTAGCAGGGCCTGTTGCGGCAGGACAAGGAGGAATGGCTTTAAACTAAAGGGGGGGTAGATTGAGACTAGATCTAAGGAAGACATTTTTTACACTGAGGGTGGTGAAGCACTGGCACAGGTTGCCCAGAGAGCTGATGGATGCCCCATCCTTGGAAACATTCAAGGTCAGGTTGGACGGGTCTCTGAGCAACCTGACCTAGTTGAAGATGTCCCTGCTGATTACAGGGGAGTTGGACTAGACAACCTTTAGAGGTCCCTTGCAACCCAAACTATTCTATGATTCTATGAAATCTGGTCTACACAAATACTTTTTGAGGCAGCAGTTCATGACAAGAAGATATTCTGCATCTTTGGCAATTTCTTTCCTTCATAAATGCCCTTACCTGCTAGGAGAGCACGCTGTCAGTCCAAAACACAAAAACTGGGTAATGAGCAATAATCACTCCATATTTCTAAAGTGTAGGATGCACTCTTGCTGGCTGCAATGTGGCATTTCGGGATATTACCTCGCTTTAAACAAACTCCATGTAGACTCTCAATGACATGTCCAGGAAGTTCATTCTCCAGATATCAGAGAGGAACTCTCTCTTTAATATTCTTTTTATATCTTAATTTGTTTTATATGTGTCTTTCTACAAAGTTTATATGTGCAATTAGAGATGCAATTTCCCCCTATTCCACACAGGCAGAGAACACCCATGAACACAGACATGGGTCTTTGCAGTATGCACAGTGTACAAGTCTTGTGTTGACTTAGTGCAAATATTGGAGGCACTTTTGAATGAAAAGACAAAAAGATCTTAGTGAGCAGCAGACACTAAAGTAGACATGAATATATCCACAGTTGTCTCCCTCCAAATCTACATTCATTGCCTGGATCCCACTTTGCTTCCGAGATATATCCTTTTAAACACAGTATCAGTAAAATAAAAGGGATAGATAGCATCTAAACATGAAATGTTTTATGATGAAAATTAACCTCTTGTGGTGCAATAGAAAAGCTTGATTTGAGATCCTTTTGAGCTCCCTTTAGTGCTTTTTTGTCAGCTGTATAATTACCAGTTTCTTAATGCAAGCAGTCAGCATTTGTTGCTTTCAGCGAATTATGCCTCACATCGTTGTACTGATCATGTTACTGCTGCCTCTGTTTTGTTCGTATTGACCAGTCTTGATAGGAAAACAACTTTATTTCAGAAAGAGGTCCAATCTGTCACTGTTTATATGGAAGATTGAAGACACTCTGGCTTTTGGGGCAACATCAAAGTTTGGCTGATTTTGTTAATTTTCAGTGACAGATTGTCTGAAGCATGATTTTAATAAGGGACAGTCAGCAAACAATTCAGTATGATAGTCAACAGTTTACATACAACAGACACTTTATATTATCACAAATGAGGCACCCTTCATTGTATACTGCAAATCATCTGTTTTGCCTTCTAAATCAAAGGTCAACATCCTCAGCTACTATTAATGCATGTAATTTCACTGAATTTTATAGAACTGAATTAAAGCAAATCCAGTTCAGAACTGAACTGCTGAAAGAACTTACATGAAAACGACAGACTTAAATATTACTGAAGTTTTCCAAAGATATTTCAGCAACAATTTATAAGCTTCAAATAAAATTTAAGATTCAGCATGTTCAAAATATAGGACTTAGAAGAAAAAGGGCTTTTTCTTTACACTGGGTTAACAACTTTTTTACATTTTAATTAAAAATCAGGAAAACCCCAAGAAGGGAGTGCAATTCCCAAATTCTATATTCACTGCTATGAGGGAACTCGAAGTGTTTACAGAGTGTGCAAGGATGCAGTTCTTGACAATATGGTATGTCAAACAGCAGCATAGTTGAATATAGAGCAAGAGGGATTCATAAGAGGGGTTAATTTGGGATTTCATCTTGGTTGCTTAATAGGAAAATTCAGCATGATTTCTTCTCCTTTGGTCAACTGGTCTTTGCATGCCTTTTTAATTGAATTGACTATTCCCTGCTCACTGCAGGGGGATTGGACTAGATGACCTTTAAAGGTCCCTTCCAACCCAAACTATTCTATGATTCTATTATTCTATGATTTTGGATTTTGAAAAGAAATATTTTTATTTTCTTCTACCTTCTCCAGGCCCAAGTTATGTATACTTTCCAGATCAGTGACTGATAAAAAAGTATTCCACACCCGAAACTGCAGTGGTCTTGAATATTAAAGTATTTGGACCACTCTGGAAGAGATCTATGCTAGTAACACATTGATCTTGATTACTAAGAGGCTAACTTAATGCATGGGTTTGTTTGGAAGCTGCTAACTAGAGGTGTTTTTCAGTGTCAGTTTAGCCAAGTGAACT
This sequence comes from Pygoscelis adeliae, assembly GCF_000699105.1. Classification (NCBI taxonomy): domain Eukaryota; kingdom Metazoa; phylum Chordata; class Aves; order Sphenisciformes; family Spheniscidae; genus Pygoscelis; species Pygoscelis adeliae. Next base: position 5,511,096 of record NW_008825615.1, read on the forward strand.
CTCATTTGCTACAGAATTAGATAAAATAGCTATAACAGGTTCAAGAAAATGTCACTCTATCCCAGTATCATGTCTCCCAAAATAATTGGCATCAGATGTAGAGAAAACAGTATACGACAAATGCAAGCATATAATGATACTTTTCCTCATACATTGTAGCAAGATGGAAGGCTGTTCCTCTTGGCTTTTTATTCTACGACTTTGTATAATTGCTTTTTGAATCCACACAAACTCTTTGCATTCACAGTATGTTGAAGCAATGAGTCTTATGGTTTAAGAGTGTGTGGTGTGAAGTAGTACCTCCCCCTGTTCATCAAAATCTTTCACCCAGTAATTCACTTCTGCCTCCTATTAAGTACGAACAATCACCCTGTTTGACTTCTCCATGATTTTGTAGGTTTTTATCATCAGCTACTTTACAGGCTACAGGGTCCTGGCCTTCTCTCATACTGCTCCACAGACTTGCTTATCCTTATGAATTTTCTATGTACTTTTTCTTGAACCATGGCCATTGTTCAAGACATAGGTATGTTGTGCATTCATAACAATATGAACCTTTCCATTCTGCTCTCTTTGCTTCTCCTAGTCTGCCCTTGGTTTGCTTTTTAGATCACTGTTGATTACTGAGCTGATGTTTGCATAGAACCATATGGGTGTGTGGAATGGGAGACCGTCTGGTTCATTATCTGCTTAAGGACTATTCAGTATAAAACAAATAATACATAACAAGTAAAGTGAAAAATTAAACAGACAGACAAACAACTATATAGGAACAGGTGATCATGGGGACAGTAATGAAGACCAGAGCTCTTTGGTCTGGTCTGGTCTGATTGATGGCCATTAAGGGAACTGCTTGGGCACAGTGTTGAGAATTGCCCTGAACTGTGTAACTGATAACATGATTATCGTGAGCATTAGGGAATATTTCAGGGGACTTGTGTGGAATTTCTGATGGGCTTCCGGAAGGGGCTTGTGGGATTGTGTAAAACTTATTATGGAATGTTTAGGGAAAGGGCCAAAGATGAGGAAAGGGAAGGCTGTAAGTCACAGGGCCCATAGCTGTACAAGCCAGCAATTTGCTACTGGCCAGACTTGCACATGTCCGCTGGCTTTGGCTGCTACTGTAAAATCTTTAATAAGAACAGTCTATTATAATGCTAAGATCTCTTTCTTGAATGGTGACAGATAGAGCAGATGCAACAACTACGTATTTAAAAGGCAGAATTTTTTCCCTCCATGTCTTGCACATATCTATGCTGAGTTCCACCTGCCATTTTATTTCTCAGTCAGTCAGTATCGCAACGCCCTTCTGTGACTCTGCAATAAGTTGTCATTTTTCATACCCCAGATAACTTCATGCATCTGTACATTTTGCTGCACTGAGAAAGTTGACCATCAGTTCCAATCCTTAATTTTTTGTGTTTTTTATCAGTTACTTACCTATGTAGTGATCCTCTCTATCATCTCAATAGCACTGTAGTTTCTTTGAGAATCTTTTTGAGTCACTACTCAGAGAACAGATATCACCTGGATTCTGCTTGATCTCATTGCCCATGATTGCTCCAAACAACTGAGATATTTGTGAAGTGCTTTGTAAGAGCCATATTGACTCTTCTCCAACAAACTTATCCATGTTTCCTTGTTACAGTCTTTATCCTCCCTTCCACCCTCCCTCCTTCCCTCCCTCCCTCCCTCCCTTCCTTCCTTCCTTCGAAGTCCAAAGACCAGGGATGCAGCCTACGCACTCGTCCTTCTCCAATCTCCCCCACTCACCCCCGCAAAAGCCGGGACTCCTGGTTCCCGCTATTGTGAGAATTAATCCTTTAGTGCTCCTCCCTTCCTCCCTTCCTCCCTTCCTTCCCCCCTTCCCCCCTTCCCCCCTTCCCTCCCTATTCCCTCCCTCCCTTTCCTTCTTTCTCTGAATCATCTTTTGGTGATTCTCATTTTATCCCTATATTACTTGACAACTTGGGCAGTCTTCTGTCATAGTTCATAGACTTTCTTATTCTATAAAGCACCCTAATTATTTTTAATATCTTCCTTTATTCCTCTGGAGCCCTTTCCTGCAAACTCTTCTCTTGACTGAGATAAAGATGCCTAGTAGTATAAGCACCTTCGACTTTGGGAAATGCTGGACCTTTTCTGCACTCAAATGCTGAGCCCTTTTAGGCTTACTTTTTTAAACTTTCCTCTGGAAATTTAAACCTGGACAGAACTAGTCCTCCTGTTTGTGTTTCCTTCAAAATTAAACAATTGACTTGCAGTCAGTTGATCCAAGCTTTTTTGCCTGTAGTTAGAATATTGTAGACGAATCAGTTATCTAAAGCAAGTCTAAGACAGGGTCATCTGTTCTTAGATAATGGCTCAATTAATGAAAAACTGAAAAATCTTGTTACATCCAAAATGTTAGACCTTACTATTAGCAATAATGTGTATTGCCTAACAAGAGCTTTGGAAGTTAATATTTCTCATAAGGATAAAATTTCCAATAGCATTTCTCTCTGCAGAAAAATTAGCCTGTACTATAGCCAGATGTGATGGTGGGGTTCAACAGCAGGCTCCTACTGCTCGCTACTACAAGAGAATTTTTCTTTATTCTTCCCGCAATTATTCCAGTTCAGGGGATTTCTGTTTTAACCATGGAAATACTTCCAGTTTTGTACTGCAGTTAAAGACAATAAAAGAGAATACTTAAACCACCGTTTCAGCCTTCATGAGCAACACTCAGTTTATAGTTCAGTTTCAGTCATTGCTATCCAGCCCTGTTTCTGTAAGCCCACCCTGTACTGAATTTCACCTTGTACACCCCTCCTGTTAGTTCTTCCATTCTGTTGCCCATAGTCTTGCCATTACTTTACAAATAGTTTATGCACCAATGTGTTTAACTGACCACTGCCTGTCTCGTCGTTGATTAGGCACTAATTGCATTGCAGCTCAGTTATTGTTGTTACCAACCTTAGCTCCATCTTGCTCACTGATCTCTCATTTTCTGCTTAATGATATTGCTTCATCCACTGTCACCTTTAAATTGCTCTTTGGTTTGGTGGACATTTTATGTCCCTTTTAAACTAAACTCCGTGATCAGCTGACATGTAGTCTGGCTCTGCCATGCTCCATTCTCCTTCAGTACTCCTTTGGCCGCAATCAGAGGCAACTTATGCAAAGAAATTTAATGTAAATTTTAATGATCTAAGAAGCTTGAATGAAGTGTTTTTGAAATCCAGGTACTGACTAAGCTAAACACACTGCAAAAAGATGACAAAGTGGTTTAGAAAAGTAAAGGGCCAATTTTAGCAATTATTTAAAATTGCGAAATGGTTTGACTGTTCTCAGGTTAGAAAGAGACTGCTCCAGAAATAGAAGACTAATGTTTTGCCCATTTGTTCCCTGTTGCACAGGATGGGAAAGCGGGGTAATGAAGATTAACATGGGACACATTATTCCATGTTAGCTGTGCCAATGACATTCTGCAGTCAGGAGGTACTTGAATTAGGGACTAGGCCAATCACCAATAAATTTAAGAGAAATGTTTCTATTGATTTTAAAAAATATTTAGATTGGTCTGTAATAGCCAGACTCTAGATTTTGATGCAGCTCTAGGTGAAGTTAATGTTGCTATGAATACTGATTAAGGGGAATAGAAGCCAGTTTAAAATACATCTCAGCTAACCTCTGTACAGCTTAGTGTTCTGTGGTCTCAGACATATGCATGCCTGTATAGGGTTATGCACAATATTAAGGATCGAGGGATGCCTATTAGTTTCCTTAAAAATTACGGTAATCCTCTCCAGGTTTTGACAATTGAGAAATGTATTACTTTAAAAGTAGAGATTCAAATCTGAATTTTCCTTTGAAATTATTTCATATTCTCCTGAAAAATAGTTTTAAAGCGTTCACTGTTTTTCTGAGGGATCCAACTGAAGAAAAATGTGATATGAATGATAAGAGTCCTAGAGAAGCAGACAGAGAGGAAAAAAAAACTGCTTGAGAAATTAGCTCTTTTCAGATTCCCCAAGAATACTACTCTGAAGTATGAGATTTGCTCTTGAAGCCCATGCAGCAATTCTGCCAGGTCTCGGTTCCCATACTTATCTTGTTTTTCCTTATGCATACCAGATGATGCTGTGAAGTGTCCTCTTCCCACAGAAGGGGAGTCCCTCAGTAAAGAAGCTTTTTTTATGTTTAAAGTCTTCAGTCACTTTTTCAGTATGAGTTGTACACAGGAGAGAGAGCTTTAGAAAGAAAACTTTGCTTTGAACTGGAAGTAAAATAAGGTCATTTTAAGTTTCTGTCAGGAACTCAGCAGACACCTATTTATGCCCTAACATAACTTTTGGGCTAACCCTCTACTGAAAACCCTCAATAAGAAGCTCTGAGAATTCCGACCAGTAAATGGCACAGTTAATTATTTTAAACATATTTTAACCCACCGAGTTATAATCTTCATTGATTAGTTCTGAAAGGTTATTTTCCTTTCACATGTTTTAGTTGTGAAGGGAAATTATGGCCTGTAAAATAAGCCTGACAGAAGAGAAAAGATATTTAAAAGAAAAGGTAAAAAATATAAGAGAGCAAAAAATCTGATTTGTGAAGTTATGTCTTGAGCCTAAAAAGTAGTTTCTGAAGATGACAGCACAAGGCAAATGATATTTTTCTGCCACAAAACCAGGATTAAAACTGAGAAATTGTGTTAAAAAATGCATTCCAACTGTGTTGCATACCAAGTGGACATCAAAAATTTATCTTACGGCTATAAGCTATATAATATAATGAAAAGACTCTTTATTGTGATCATGACAAATGTATTGCGGGGTTTGTTGACATATTCAGAGCTAGAATTCTGACTTCTTACAGAAATATCTTGTTGTGATAATCTGAGTCAGAAACTAAAGAAAAATGGTTTCCTCCAGGAAACCTCCTATGACCATCTAGACTTGAAGGGGGAGGGGAATAATATCAGGCTTGCATGCGACAAGCTGTAGGATGACACACTAAGGTTAGAGGGATGGGGTGCTAGCAAGGACCCTCAGTCTGTTGCTCTGAGACATGCTGCCTACACTGCAGCACACTTATGAAGATGAGCGAGGGGCTCCTGAGGTAATAGGAGCCAACAGGGAAACACCAGTGAAATACCTCAAAGGAATTAAGGTGTATTCCTCTAAGACGGTGACATGGCTGACAGCCCAGCTGAAGTGCCTCTACAAAAATGCACGCAGCGTGGGCAACAAACAGGAGGAGTTGGAAGCCACTGTGCTGCTAGAAAGCTACGACCTAGTTGCCATTACTAAAACTTGGTGGGATGAATCCCATGACTGGAGTGTGGCTATCGATGGCTACAAGCTGTTCAGAAGGGACAGGAGAGGAAGGAGGGGTGGAGAGGTTGCCCTCTATGTCAAGAAATGGATAGATTGTGAAGAGCTGTCTCTGAAGAATAGCTCTGAAGAATAGCCACAAGTAGGTTGAAAACTTATGGGTAAGAATTAGAGACCGAGGCAACAAAGGGAACCTTGCGGTTGGTGTCTGCTATAGGCCACCCCATCAAGGGGAGCCTGTTGAGGAAGCCTTCTTACTCCAGCTACAGGAGGCATCGTGCTCGCAGGGTCTCGTCCTGCTGGGGGACTTCAACCCCCCTGACATCTGCTGGAAAAGTAACATGGCAAACTATAGGCAATCCAGGAGACTCCTGGAATGCATTGAGGATAACTTCTTAAGCCAGGTAATAGACAGCCCTACCAGAGGGGATGCAATACTGGACCTGTTGGTCACCAATGCAAGTGAGCTAATTGGTGACGACAAGATTGGAGACAGCCTGGGCTGCAGTGGTCACGCACTGGTGGAGTTCGCAGTCCTGAGGGGATATGGGTCAGGCAAAG
>NW_008825615.1:5519030-5556794 GCF_000699105.1 Pygoscelis adeliae
TTTCTAATCTTTTTAAAGCTGCTGAGCTTAAGCTGCCTCTGAATACGTTAACATGCTACAAAAGCCACTGTTCTACCAAGGGAACCCCAGAGAGGGGTAGGATGGATTGACAGCCATACTCTGGTTTATATTCTCTTCCATACTCTCCCATATTCTTTGGAATACTGTCCTAGACCTGAAAACCAACATGAACTTGTACCTCCTTCAGTGGAGGTTTTCAAACGCCAGACTGAAGTTCTCTTAAAACTGTGTGTATTTAGACTAAGTACAAATTATTCATCTTTTATCGGTGTGATTGATAGATATGTTTTGTAAAATATAAAAGGAAAACCAGATAAATAAAGTACAATATGTAGGAGCTAAAAAAATAAAATAAAAGCCTGTGTTCGCTTCTTAGATGTCACCCTAAAGTTTCTGCATATGATGAAGACAACACTTGCACCTCTTTGTGGCCCTGCCCTTGCCAGTGTCAGAGAGCTGCAATTCACATCAAGCAGCACTGGCCTGAAGATTTTTCAGGGAAGCACAACTTATCTTTTAAAAATGAAGTTTTAAAAAGTCAATCTTTATAGTCCATTTATTGTTTTTTTTGGTAGGGTTTTGGTTTTGTTTGTCTGTTTAGATTTTTGTTTGATTGTTTATGTTTTGGGTTTCTTGAACACAAGGCTGTTTAAGGAAAGTGTGCCTTGCTTCCTTATAGGTTTCCCTGGGCTGGGTGGGGAGAAAGATGCTGGAGCTTCCTGCACCTGCTATAGTAAATTGATGTTTTACAGAGAAGCTAAAGAGTGGATTTGAGGCTTGACCTAAAATTAATGCAAATTTTAGATCCAAACTGAAGTTTCCCACAAAGTAGAAACTTGGTTTTTCTGACAGTTTTAGAGAGAACCTCTAAGATCTCATGTCTTAATAAGACTGCAAAAGATTATTGTACAAAATCACAATGCACTTCAATATCTTTGTGTATTGCACTACTGCTTTTTCACTGGACTTCAGCAAGCTAAACGTGAATGACATGCAGCTCAGACACAGAGACCACTGGCATTACTATGGAGAGCACTCAAAACCTGCTCTTTACTGCGTCAGCACAGTCACTGGAAGACAGAACACACCAAGTATCATTGGTTGCATAGAGCACTGCACAACTGGTGCGAATCTATATGGCAGGTCCTTGAATCACTATGAAATAAGAGAGCAGAAGTAGCAAGAATAACCAACCTCACATAGGCAGAAGCACAAACTGCAATGCTAAAACCAGTCCTTGAAGGATTAATTGAGGTATGCATACCTCAAACATGAACTTCAGAGCAAACAGTCTGTGTGGGTCTAGTTGGTTTATGGGAAAAAAAATCCCTCTAAATCCATTGCCTATATATCATTGTAGAAATACTGACGTATTGTTTGAAGGTAAAAGAAGCACAGGTTTTCCCTTTCAAAAGGAAATTGATTGAGCCATGCAGGAAGAACAGATTTACTCATTTCCTTAACGCAGAAAATAGGATCAGTAATGTTGGTGTTTGAAATAAAACACACTTCTGTGCATTTCCCTGGACTCCAGGGGTTGTGCCAAAGAACAATGGAAGATTTAATGGCAGGGGTAGGAAATGCCTGGTGTGGAAAAAATACAACTTCGAATTTCATTACTGTAAACAAAAAGAAGAAAATACATAAAATCATTGGCACAAATCCTTGTTTTTCCCATGTGTAGCCATAAAATACTATGACTAAAAAGTGACTTATAAATAGCGCATCTAGGATTTAGAAACAGCCTAAGCATGTCGTAAATGGTATGAAATAAGGGGTGGAGAATGTGCTGGTTTTGGCTGGGGTAAGTTAATTTTCTTCATAGTGGCTAAGAAAAGGCTATGTTTTTGGTTTGTGGTGGAAAAGTGTTAATAACAGAGGGATGTTTTAGTTATTGCTGAGCAGTGCTGACACAGAGTCAAGGCCTTTTCTGCTTCTCACTCCACCCCACCAGTGAGCAGGCTGGGGGTGCACAAGAAGTTGGGAGGGGACACAGCTGGGACAGCTGATCCCAACTGACCAAAGGGATATTCCATACCATGTGACATCATGCTCAGCATATAAAGCTGGGGGAAGAAGAAGGAAGGGGGGGATGTTTGGAGTGATGGTGTTTTGTCTTCCCAAGTAACCGTTATGCGTGATGGACCCCTGCTTTCCTGGAGATGGCTGAACACCTGCCTGCTGATGGGAAGTAGTGAATGAATTCCTTGTTTTGCTTTGCTTGCATGTGCGGCTTTTGCTTTGCCTATTAAACTGTCTTTATCTCAACCCATGAGTTTTCTCACTTTTAGTCTTCCAATTCTCTCCCCCATCTTGCTGGGGGGGGAGTGAGCAAGCGGCTGTGTGGTGCTTAGTTGCCAGCTGGGGTTAAACCGTGACATATGGCCAGTTCTGAACCACTCAGATACTGATTGGTTTGTTGGCACCAGCTCAAACTGAATAGGCTACAGCAGCTATTCCTCTGCTGGGTGAGGGAAGGGGAGAGAGGAACAAACTGAACAGAGATCGCTCTTCTCCCTCTGTTTTCTGTAAGAAACTAAAGGAGCACAAAGCTTTGTGATCTTTACTGAACTATCACGTACGGCTGGAATTATTCAGTAAGTTCCCAAGTTCTTTGGGATGTGAGGGGAGAAGATGAAAAGGACAGACAAATAGTATGATTTAAAAAGTCTCATTTCCTTACAAAACAAGATTAAAAAAATCAATACTTATTTTCTCAGCAATGTTGCTTCTAACTAGATACCAAATAGTACATCTAAGTCATCTTTTTTAAGTAGACTTTGCAGAATCTGGACAGTAAAGAGAGCATCCAAACATCAGTGCCTAACTGTTCTCAAATGTGCCATCTTTTGAGGCTTACTGTATTATTCTGGCATAGACTGACATAAAACTGCACATTTTATGCAGAACTGAGAGAAATGTTGGACACCAATGGGCTCTTTTATCTAGTGAAGAAAGGCATAACAAGAATCAATGGCTGGAGCTTGCAGCTAGACATATTCAAACTTGTAATAAGGTAATTTTTAATTGCAGTGGTGATTAACTATCAGAGCCATCAAGTAAAATGATGATATTTCTGCAGTTGTTGAAATCCTCAAATCAAGACTGACAGCTGTTCTGGGACATAAGCTTGAGCCCATTACAAGTTATTTGGCTTACTACAGAGCTTAACTAGGTGAAATTGCACTGCCGGTGTTACATTCAGCTCAGGCTAAGTGATCTAGTGATCCCTGTTGGCCTTCAAATGTATGAACTGATGAAGTGAAGCTGACATAAAAAGTTGGAATTTGCAAACAGCCAGAGTTGAGGGAATACAGGATGCTTCAGTTTGGTGGTTGAACAGCAGAGAGAAGAGTGTCTGGAGCTGAACTGAAACAAGTTTTATGCAGAATTTGAGCATTGCTAAAAGGGAATGGGAAAGAAAAAATAGGTTAATCAAAAAGACTTAATTTAAAATCTTTTGCTGTAAGAGTATTTTCTTTTCACTGTGGACAATAATGAAAAGATTAAATTTTTCCTTCAAAACATTGAAATTAAATATCTTTTATTAAAAAAATTTTCTCACAACAAAAATTGTGATGAATTGGCTGCAAAATTGCAATTAAGACCTGATTTTCACAATTCCTTTTTTGCTGAATATACATTTTTTTCAGAAAACAAATATACTCAGTCAAGCAAGCACTGCAAAGTATATTGATAAGAAAGGTCAAAGGTGTAGCAATAAACATTCCCATGGCATGTCCTGATTGAGAAAAAAGCGTGAATTGTCAGTTAGAGATTACTTTAGGGAAAACTATAAAAATTGTTAGTGTGACCACTAAGACAAGGTGTCGTACTGTACATCAAAATTGTAGTTTTAAATAAAGTCTTGATAATATTTCCCACAGATTTTCCATGCATAAGAAATTAAAGAAGGCAGAGGTGAGGGATGGAGCAATTGATACTTGTGTCAGAGAAGGGTAACGGTTTATATGTATTTATAAAAGTTAATACCATGCAGGACTTGGATAAGTGGCTAGTCTACATTTATACAACTAAAATTCATCAAAATAATACTCATAAGATGCTTAACAAGTGTTTGTAAGGGTCTTATAATTTATCTATAAAGTGCTACTAATTTGTATTCAATAACTTTATACAAGATAGGGCAGATTTACCTACTAACAAAAAAGGTTTTTCGACACCCTGGTGGTGAGTGGCTTGCTTTAACTACCTTTCTTCCATGGCTCTCCTATGGCAATGGTACAATATGCCACGGTTCTCCTCCTCCCACTGATCTTCCTACATGGGCAGCTGCATTCCTCCAGGTTTCTTCATGGAAAAACAGCCAGGTTTATTTCTTGAGAGTAAATAAAGAACATCAAGGGCTACGATGATAGACCCAAAACTTCCCATGTAGCTACTCTACCTATAATAGTCTCTCAGGAAATTCACCACAAGTGATCAAACGTAGATTCACCAGCTCACTCACAGTTGCCTTGAACCTTTGACACTGTACTGGTACAGACATATCCTTTCTGTTGTCAAAACCAGTTTTAAAGTCAGTCCTGGTAACTCTGCTTCCAAAGCATCTTTTTTTCTACTCAATAGCAACAATAATTGTTCTCATGTTTTCACACATAAATGAATTCTAGACAAAAAACACTCCATGTCAATAGGCAGATTCAAATGCCGTTGAGATAGGACCAGTGTGATCATGTCCGTCTTGTTTGTTTTCTTCACAGGTTTTGATTACGGTGAACTGTGTGCTACACACACAAAACATTCAACACTTTAAATTCCTAATAGCTTTTAGATCATCAGTGAAAGCAATTGCACATTAAAACACAGTAAAAATGACAAGAAGAAAAACATTACAGCAGAACTGAGAGAAGTGGTATATGAAATAAACAGGAAAATGAGAACACCAAAACAAAAGGTGTTCTAGTAACGTAGAATATTTTTTCCCACTCTATGTTTTCCATCTCTGACCTTTACATCCCGTAAATATCAAGGAAGAGATGATGTAATTAAAATTATACCTAATGCTTAGACTGAGAAATTGCACTCTAGATTGTATTAATCTTTTCTCATATTTTTCTGAGACCAATACATAATGCAAAGGATAACGGGTGCTCCTTTTTTTTTTTTTTAGTTTTCACACAAGCAAGAAAGCTAAAACTCATAAAGCTGGATTAAAAATCCCCACATCTGTTGTCTTCTGTGATTACCCTCAAATCTTAACAAACATCATGGAAACATTTTCTAGGACTCAGAGCAGTCCTGATAACTTTAGACAAGTTTAGCTTTGTCTTCTTCTTATACAAGGTTTCAAGTTTAAGCTTAATAATTCTGGTTCCAAGTTCAGCACTGATATTGACTTTCTTCTGAGTACTTTGAGATACTGCTGTCACAGATCCCTTGAGACTGCCCCTTCACTCTTCAGGTCATCATCAAAACAATTTTAAAGCAAAAAAATACATTTTTTTCCCCTTTCCTCCGGTCCACAGAAAAAACCACAAGCAATGGTGACCTTGCAACTAAATGTAACCTTGAGTTAAAGTTCACTTGGAAACACTCAGAAAGCTTTCGTTTATTATTGGAGCTAGCTATTGACATCTTTTTTTCATCAGTGAGATCTATCAAATCATACTTAAAACTATGTCTAAAGGGGGAGGGGGGCATTTCAGAGGCTACAGAGCTGAGACTTTTGGGAAGAAAAACGCAGTCTTCCATGAGAGCACTTGGAAAAAGACAATACTTTGAAAATCTTCAGATAATTTCTGCCAGTGAGTTTAATCTGACACATTGCAGAAATGAATCAAATTATTCTAGAGAAGAGTGGAACCTAGTAAATAAAGATTTGATATGCATGCAGATGTCCTGCTTTTGGAAGATGGTATTTAGTACTGCAGAGACAGCAATCTGCCTGTAATGAGCCACATCGCCAAATGAACTGCAAGTCTAACTAGCAGCCAATCTTAAGCAACTTTTAAAAAACAGCCTTTCCTTAGGAAATGCACCACCAGGTTGTCTGATTAAGAGGAAGACAGCACATATCCTTTCTCTAATGCAAAGCAAAAGTGTATATGCAAGTCATTTAAATACCACATTTTCTGCAGCCGCATGACTGACTTGCCTTAAGCCACTTACCGCAGAAGATGCTGCAAGCACGGTCTTGGCAGAGTCTTCTCCAATGCATATCCTGACCTCAGCAGCTCAGTGCACATGAAAATTGAGGGAGCCAAAATTTCCTCTCATTTTTCCTTCATCTCTCTTAAACAGATATTACCCAGTTTACTGAATGTTGAACAGATACAGTACAGGTGAGAGACTCTGCTCTTTGCACAATTCATCCTCTTGAACACTATGAAAATCACCCAGTGATACAAAGAAAAAGGCTGGTCTGCAACTCTGCTCCATGTGCTAATTCACTCTCCCTCCATAGCCCCATGCAGATCCTTTCCATTCTCACATAGCATGACTGCAACTTGACACAGTTTCAGATGAAGAAAAGCTGACATTTACATGCATCACTGACCACTTTCTGCTCATTCAGCTCCTATATTTCTGGCTCCCTTTGACCTGCATTTCAACTAAACATTGGAGATGTTATTACAATCAGACTATGTCTTTTCCTCCTAAGGTGACGTTCCTGTTAGAAAAAGCATAGGTGTTGCCATACAGCAGAAGAGAGCCTGAGGATCAATGCTGAATCCACATATCACGTTCGGTAGGATGCTTTGCTAAGCATCTGAGATAATGAAGTCAAGCAGTCTGGAAAGCTAAATCCAACACCTTTACCACTCCACCTGGCATGAAATCAGTTTCCAATGAGCACTGGAGTTGGCCATGCCCTGCTGTACTCCACAAGGGCTGATGAGGAGGTGCCCATGTTTATGCCCCTTCTAGTCTTTGCAGAGCAAAACACGGCGCCAGGCTGTGCTGTGCTGATGCACAGCCCCTGTGGCTAAGGGCTTTATCCCCATGCCAAAAAGGCAGGAGTCATCCTCCATTCTTCAGCTGAGGTACAGCTTTGGTGTACTTTGGTGGCTCCTCGCTTTGCAGGATTCCCCCTTCACACACCAAGGGAAGGCAGGCCGAGGACATGGGTCAAAGGTTTCCCATTCAGCAGCTTTTTGTGTGCAGGTTAGCCCATTAGCACCATTTGCCTCTGAAAGGTAGGCAGCAGATGGGGAAGGAGAAGCCTCTATTGCCTCTACAGTGGTCCCACTGGCCACCCCTACAGTGTGAACTCCCCACATACAAACGGTCAGGGCTCTTCCTCAGGGCAGTGTCTCAGCCATTTCATGACCTAATATGGTGGTTTGGCATATACCACCATGCACTGGAGCAGTCACCAGGTTAAGCTGGAATCAAACTGCATAAGAAAAATTCCTTGTGCCATAAGTTTGTGGGACATGTGGTCTTTGCAGGGTTCTCTGTGTGTGTCAGCAAATTTATGCACCCGTTGAGATCAGGGTAAAAAGTATTTGTCATGGGAAATTTCTCAAGAAGTACAGTTAGGACAAATGTCTTACTACAGACCAATTTGGTAGTGATTTCACTCAACTGGAAAAAAACCCTGAATTTCAGTACTTCATTTAAAGTCAAACCACATTTAGTAATTTAGTAAAGTCAAATCTCTTTATTTGGGTGGTAGGCTTCATAAAGAAACCTAAATTTCATGGGGGCTTCTAACACAGATATATTTGGTATTTCTTCAGTGGCTCACTTCAATTGCTCAACTGTTCTTCTCATAAGGCCAAAATAATTACATGCTGCTTCAAATGTGGGTCCATCAGCGCATTATGAACCACACAAATTACTGCTTTAATTTCATACTTCATGTCAAATAGGCATAACACCAAATGTATTATATGATTGGTTAGTCAAAGTATGGTTTTAAACTATTTTCCACAACCATTCTATGTTTTACTAGTCTTTCAATCAGATTTTTATGCAATATGCAGTTTAGTTGATAATATCTCTCTGGCAACTTCCTTGCATTATTTTGAAATTTGAATCTCTTTTTTTTCAGATTACACTTAGTTTTTTTTGGTTTTGTCTCCAAGTTTAGAAGGTGATATGATGAATAAATATTGAATATAAATATTGAATATAAATTCAATTAGAAAATTCTGTTCTTGAAGATCTTGTTCTCACTCAGCCTATGGGCTGCCTATCTTATCCTTTGTGAGTCCTAACCTTTTATGTGTCAGTATCATTTATTTTAGTATTTTAATAATGGAGTAGCCTGTAATCAATATAGGGCATACTTTTATGATAGTCATGGATCATTTTTCACAAAACTGCAACTCCTTAGCCTTCTGAGAACACTCTCTTTGTGATTACTTAATGCATGATAACAAATGGAATGAAGTAAATCCACATATGTCAAAATACTCTAAAACTAGAAGATTGGCAGTAGCAAATTACAAGGGCATAAGAATGGAAGGAGCACAGTTTTTGTAAAAGGGAGAATGCAGTCATTTTTGCTAAACAATATTTTTTCACTAGCAGATTCAGGAGCCGTTTGAGCAGCCTGTAGCAACACAGATCTGTAGATATACAAAAGCAACAGAATGTCCTTTAATGAAGGTAAATAACGATGATACACTCCCCACTAAGTACCAGGGTTTTTCCAATTTGCAGGCACATGATTACTGACACCAAACACAAAATTTCTGTTCAGTGAAAACACATCTCTTTGAAAGGTTCTTATCCCACACTTACAATAGTCATTTTGTCTGCATTCAGAAAAAGAATAACCATGAAGAGAGGACAAGTATTGATTAAGGAAGAAGGTCAGAAAGAAGGTCAACATGAAAGCTTCCAAACATGCTGTTAACAACTGTTACTCCAAAGGCTCATGCCTCCAGTCTCCTGTTTTTGAGTGTGGCTACTTACAGACAGATAAAGATGAAGCAGATACAAGTATAGAGCTACCTTCCTCATAGTAAATACTTCCAGTAGCTTAGGGATTTCCTGAACCAAAAAGTGTATTCAGACACACGTTTTAATAGTCATCAGTGACTGTAATATAAAAAAAAAATATGTATAATACTAAATGTGAATCCCTTCATATTTTGACCATCTGCAGCATCCTGTGATATTGCAATTACTTTGGGTGTCAAGTTTGAGTTTATAAACCTGTTGCCAGAATACCTTTAGGCACCTCCTCATTCTTGTAGTGGGAGAAATGCATTAGTTTCCTCTTTACTGTGGCATCCATGCCAGAAAGGCCTCATTTATCTTCTCAAAAGTGGACTTTAAACACAGAAACCAAGGCAAAATGACAGAACCTGGAAAGACAAACTGAAAAGCCAATACAAGAGATTTGTGCCGGTTGGGATTCTTTTCCATTTTTGACAAAAAATCCCAGTATTGCAGCTCACTGTTTCGGGGCACTTGGACTAGCATTACTGCAGTTTCCAAGAGCAAGCACAGTAGACAAAACTCATCCCATAATTGCCATTTTGAAGAGATTCTGAGAAAGATAACAACAGAAGAAAATATATCTATCAGGAAAACAGACAGGTGTCCTCCGTTCTTTGTATGTGAAAGAAGAGGCTTGAATAATCCCCAGGAGCTATACAGACAAGCTATGTGTTAACCATAAAACTGCAGCTTATTAACCACAATAAGCTTACAGGAACGTTGTGTACTAACAAGTGCTATTACCATTGTCAATGCAAGGATGCTGCATGAGAACAACAATGAGGAAAGATGATGATGATATATCATTATTTTTGGGAAAAAATTAAGGATGTTCAGTTTCATTTCTCCTCTGCTAAATCCTTGCAAAACCAGTGATTGAATAAAATCTTTGCCTAGAGCAGTGACAGAAAAAAAAACCCATGAATTTTCTGAGAAAAAGGGAGAACTGGTCTAAGATCAGAAGATATAAAATTAGTAAATGATTTAGATATTTTGAAAAAGTAAGCAATATCAGCAGGTAGAATTAGAAAAAAGAATATTTGAGCAAATGATAAAACAAAGAAAAAAAGAAGTGACAAGAATTTCACACATTACAGGTAAGAAAAACCTGAATATATTTCAAAATAGCTTCACACACAGTGCTAAGAGAAATTAATGAAGGAAAATTGGGGGACCAGAACAGAAGAGGAAAAGAAAATTACAAATCTTAATAATAGAACCTGTCGAGAGAGGGATGAAAGTCAAGATGCAATACTTATGACTTTATGCTTACTGAAACGGTTTGCAAGTAATGCATCACCTTCCTCTTAAACTTGGCTAATGCTAGGTGCTTGACAGGAAGTCACAAGAAATCCTACAGTAAACAGCTGTAGAATAACTTGATTTTTTTTCCTCTGCTCTATAAATTTGGTGGTTGGTTTATTCTCTGAACATGAGTTTATAGTCCTGAGCCATTCTCACTGATTTAACTAGAAGGTCAAATATCACATTCCTAATAAAAAAATAATAATCTTAGTCCAGTCTAATGGGAGTATGGATGTTCTCTCCATCCACATAAATGCTTCATCATTTTTGATACTTAGTAAATTCTTGGCATCAGTGATATTTTGTGACAAAGGGTTTAATGGATTAAAGAGCCTGAAAGGAAACACTATTTTTCAAAACAAATAATTTAACTTTAAGCTATATTTACTGAACGATAGTTGTCAAGCATATACTTTGCCTCGTCAGTCAGTATGATTAGTTGTCCAATGCTTCAGTGCTCTAGTGCATCTCTAATAGGCTATTACTTAGCAAAAAGAAAGAAAAAAAAAAATCTTCAATCGTTTGGAAAAAATCATTATCATCTAGTTTGTTCTAAACCTTTGACACCATGCAGTCTGCATCTTCTGAATTTTGGTTGTTCACTTTCTGAAGCCTTTTGTCAATAGCTATTTTGACGAGGATTTACTATTTTCAAAATATTCACAGCTTCTTTTCAAATTGAAATCAGTAACAAACATTGAAGAAAGGAGAGAAAAACAACATTACACAATCTACCCTGCATTTCCCTTTAGAATAGAAACCCATTTTATGCTGGATGGTGTCAGCTGGGAAGACCTCATAACAAACACCTGCTTTCAAATTTATTGGCAACCTCTTAGTTGCCAAGTACTCTGGATGGATAACTAGTAAGGGATGTATCTTGTTGTTTGTTTGTTTGGTTTTTTGCCAGAACATGGCTAGTCTGGGAGCACTGCAGCATGACACAGATGACTTGAGGACTGCAGCCTTGAAAAACCCTTAAAAAGAATGCACTTTTCATCTCTCAAGAAGCAATTTTTCTGCTTAATAAGTAACAAATAAATAATACACCTTATCACTGGTGTGCTTTTAAGTTACTTTAATAACACAGAGGAAAATTACATATTATTTTACTGCTTGCAGGGGTTTTGTTTTGTTCTGTTTTCTGTACAAACATTCAGTGCTGGTAGGAATGCATATTATATTTTTCCAGACAGATACTGCTTCAAAAGCAGGTAAGTCTCGGACTGCCACATAATGCAACTTATAACTCTAATTTTTTTTTTAACCTATATGAATCTTCTAGATTGGGTCCTCAGGATTTGTCACGGATGGCGTTTGGTTAATTTGTCGTTTAATATGTCCTATATACTGTGTTTTCTGCAAGGGTGCAGCTGGACAGCAGGGAGGAAGCCTTGTCCTGGCTGCTGTGCTTTGAATCAGGTTGTTCCCCTGGACAGAGTACAAGAGTTTGCCTATCGTGAAACAACAGAGCATGCCAAGAGCAAGCAGCTTCCCAAGGACAGAGACAGGCAGAAGAGAGAGAGGTGCCAAGCAAACATGGAGGTGGAGGCTGCTGGCAGGGAGGAAACCTAAAGCCAGCCCTCCAGAAACAAAGGAAAGAAAGACTCATCCTCAGGATGCATAGGCAACTGTGCAGAGTTTGCTGCATGTGGGAAGTCCTTGGGAGTTGTTAAGAGAAACCCTAAAGAGAAAGAAGCCATCTGACAATGAACTGATGTACAAACTCTTATCTTTGCTTTAGTCATTGCCCTGAGCGCTGGTTTAATTAGTCCTTCATTGGTCTGGTTCATATTCACATAAAACCTAGCTTCTGAGATTCAAAGTTTGTTTTCTACTTTTGTGTGATCTCTTCAAGGTAAAAACATAGACAAAATTATCCTGGTGAACTCAGGATCCCTGTAGGCCTTGACTATTTTTAGTTAACTCTTTAGCCCTTTGTCAAAGACAGTTTTGGCAGTAAAAGGGTAAGTGTATGGTAACCAGACACACAGAGAATCACCTTTCCTAGTTACTAATGGTCTGAGGCAAAGCTGATTTTTCGCTGAGACAGAACAGCTTGATTTCGTCAGTTTAGAACAATCAAAATGTAGAAGATAAGGAAAGAATCCCCCAAAGGGCAAACAATTTTAAATATCATTCCTATGAGAACTATAGCACTGGATTATCAATTAGACAAGACACTTTCAGGACAGGAGGCTGGTAAAGCAGCAGCATAGGAGCTGGTGAAGTGAGCTTTGCCAGGAGCACACACAAGACCTTGCAACAATCTTCCAGACACGATGTGGACAGGACAGCAGTTGTATTGGACTTATGGCTTTTCTCAACCTTTTGTTAAAAATAGGTGTTCTATGGCTTTTTCCTTCCCATTAGAGATGGAAGACTACACTGGAGTCCTGGGTACCACGGTAAGATCTTTGTTAGAGTATCTGATGAAGGTGGATGACACATGCTCAGTGAATGGACACATTTCATTTCCTCCCATCACCCCCTCAGCTGCGAGACTAGAGCGCATATGTTGAGAGAAGAGGGTGGGTGCTCACAATATGCGAAGAGTCATAACAACCTGTTTCAAATCGCTGTCTGACGGACCATATCTGGCATTGAAATTTAGGGTGGGCTTCCTACCTGTTATAGCTGACCTGTCACTGTTGCCACAGAAAGTGTTGAGGAAACACAGAACTGGACCATGGTAGACACTGAGAATTGATGACAGCGGAGTTGTTGATGGAGAAGAAAGAATGAATAACAACAGACAGGCCTAATGTATCAGACCTCTGGCACCTTTGGAAGTTATATATGATGAGCTTCACTGAATCAGCCTTCCACTTCCAAATTTTCAGAATATTGTGAGTTTACAAAAATTATTTGATAAGCTATGCATTGTACCTAGGCAGAAAAAGCAGCTATCTTAGTAGAACAGGAAAAAATCTTTTAGTGGTTAATCATATTGCTGAGCAAGTCCTCCTTCTTGTCTTCCTAAACAGAGGCCTCTGATGATATCCTTAAAAAAAATTTAAAAATAAGGCTGTGCTTTATCAATTTCTGAACCTTCAAAGTATAATTGCCATTCCTCAAATTCTAAAGGGTACAGCCAAAGAAAAAGTTGCTTTAATACACTAAAAGTCTAAGAAGCCCAAATACTCCTGTCATTTCATTATCTTCATGGGCAATATTAGATTTACTGTGTAGAAAGGTGAAATTTTGGAAGCTCAACAGAGGCTAGAAATCTTTTTTTTTTTTTTTTTGTTATTTTTAGGAGTACAAAGTGAATTAGAGAAGCTACAGAGCAAACCAGAGATGATTCTAGGAGGAATTTGTGCATGTTTCCTTTTTTCAGTAATAGACCCACTGTGAGGCCACAGAAATTGAAGACTTGTGACATAGGTGACAATATGAGTAACACAATGGTAAATAAGCATGAGTTTTGAATGATATCTTTCATAAGATG
Source organism: Pygoscelis adeliae (assembly GCF_000699105.1). NCBI lineage: Eukaryota > Metazoa > Chordata > Aves > Sphenisciformes > Spheniscidae > Pygoscelis > Pygoscelis adeliae. Next base: position 5,532,727 of record NW_008825615.1, read on the forward strand.
AGAAACCATAAATTAGAAGTTATTCCACTTTATATTTCAACTAAGCAGACAAACATGTTGTTAAAGGTTTTACTTTAGATGTTCTCCTATGACTATAACCTTTTATCCAAACATTATACAAAAAAGCTCAAGTTGTCCTTGAATATCCTTAGCTTTTGAAGCAGAGCTGCCTGATGAGGAGTAGTGCCAGAGGGCATGTGCAGTGAACACCGCTGCTGAAACTGATGACACTGTAGGAGGCATCAAACTTATAATGAATTCTGTCAGGACATACAAGTCAGCCACCAAAGTCAGATATTGATGCAGCCATTTTCTGCCAACATGAAAAGAAGCTGGAGAAAGAGGTTGGAAAGGTGACAACATGGTCAGAACGCTGAAGGATTAACAATTCTGGGGAAACATCCAGAATAGAAAGGAAACAAGAAAGCACTTCCTCTTAGGGACCACAAGATCTTGGGCTAATCAGGTAGAGCTCCTTTAAGAGAGGACAGTTGTCTGAGAGAAATAATTATAGACCCCACTAGGAATAGGACAAAGAGTCTCCCACTGAGCAGTGGTTGCTACTTCTCTCAGCCTTGAGATCACATTCAACTTCTGTGATTTCCCCCCTTCCCACTCTCGGATCAGGAATCACTGCAATAAAGATCCTCCAGAAAAGCATCTTTTAAAGATGGTTTCCCTCATCCAAAATGGAAAACTACAGAAAATTTCCACCCTTTGAAATTCAGGCAGGAGTTGTGTCCCCCTTGAATTTCAGCAATAAAAGAAATCTGGCAAAGGGATAGGAATAGTCTTCAAGTGTATCAGCTGACCACTGTAAGCTAAGGAGACTTACAGAGAGCATGAACTTTCAAGAAAGTACTAACTCCCATAATATGATGTAGGTAGGAGATACAGTTTTACTCAACCTGTGCTGCACAAAGACCTTACCTTTTTATCTTTGGTGTAGAGGATTTAGCTTTCAATGGAGGTAAGCTTAACTGAGGTCTTTTATTAATTCAAAACTCATTCTTTCACATGGCTTCTTCCTGGCGAAGAAAAAAAATGTTCAGTAGGGAAAAGTAAAGTGCAAAGTTAAAGGTTGGTAGCTGAAGGCACTAAAAAATCAAGGTTTCATGGCTGTGGATGTCAGAGATACTCCCAGCAGCTGAAAGGAAAGGTCAAGAACTGATCACTGATAATTTTTAGTGGCCTTTGACCTCATCCTGAGATGTGATCTCTGCTTACTTTAAGAGAGTAGAATAGGGCTTGCCAAGGAAAACAGAAATGCGGAGATTCACAGTCGAGTAGATTTGGCAGCATGTGTCCCTAGAAACAAACATTTTAATGAACACTTCAATACCATTCTTGTACTCAAAGCTCTATAAAAGGCACAGCTTACTGTGTGTCACAAATGTGATAATAAAATGCAGCCAAATAGAAACAGAGTCAACTATCAGTTCTGTAAACAGTAAAACAAATAGAATATTTTTAGTCCTTTTTCTGAACCACAAAACAGACTAGAGATTCAGTTGATAAAAAGCACCAATTATCCTGACTCAAGGAATCCAAGGATACCTCAGGAAATGCACAATAAAAAAAAAGACAGTCTGCCCATATACATTCTAGCAAGGTCTCACGTTTTTAGCTGACTTGACTGAAGGAACCAGCATAATTAGAACCCCTGAATAAAGTTAGGTAATGTCAGGAGTAATATCTCATTCTTCAAACAGATAAAGAACTAGATTGTGTTGTAAGGATAAAGCAGCAAGAAAATGAGGACACTGAGAAATATGATTGTGGGGCAACCGGAAATTATTTAAACTCCAGGAAGCAAATCCTGTGATTTCAGCTATCTTGGATTCAAAGAGGATTTATAAATAAAGTAGAGAAGCTTGCCTGCTGCAGGCTTCTGGGATATCAGAATGCAAGAGCACTGCCACTCTAGTGGAGAAAGGACATAGCCATTGTGCAGAGGCACAAAAACTTCTGTTCCTTTCAGACACATTTAGCTATTATCCATACTGAAGTACTAACCTTTCTCACCTTTGTGCTTCCTTGCAAAGCATGACAGGAGGCCAGTGAAAGGATGTCTTTAATGATACCAGAGTCTATTGGAAAACTCAAAGACTTCAAATATTACAGCAGTCGTAACTAGTTCCACACACGTGTCCCAGAGGAGCATGAAAAGTGGGGACAATAAAGGAGGAACGCAACACAAACAGCGCTCAGGAAATGCCACAGTAAAAAGATGCGAGTTTGAAGAAATGAAAATTTCCCCTCAGAGCAACAGATGACCTGCTTACCCTCAGCACAGTACAGAGTGCAGTATACAGCCACAGTACATTTCATAACCCCCCAGAATAACCACAATGAATCACACCGAGCTTTATATCTATGCTTGTACTCAGGTTATCTATCAGCTCTGTTTTACATTCCTGCAATACTGGTGCTACATAGAGAGACTATGAGGTCCCTTGTACTTACAGCATAGAGTAGCGACCTACTAACTGGAATTGCCATGATAGGTGCAGGTTACACCCAGGTTTTCCTTTCTCTGTCCGTTCTCTGAATAAAATTAACATAATTCTCTGAAACATCTGCTATAATGGTCTATGGAACAGACTATTACAGTGTAAGCTACCCACAGGGGCACCTTCTTTCTCACCCGTCACTAGCAGAGTTGGCTGTGCCCCAAGAAAGCAGGATGCTGCATTTTGCAGCTGGAGTTCACAGGGAAGGGATCAGATCTGCAGTGAACAGTTCTCCCTGAAGCAGAAAAAAACCCTTCACACATGGCAGTAGGAAGATTATCTCACAATGCTCCTTTCAATGAGGAAAAGGCTGAGGTACTTAATGCCTTCTTTGCCTCAGTCTTTAGCAATCAGACTAGTTATCCTCAGGGTACTCGGCGCCCTGAGCTGGAAAACAGGGATGGCGAGCAGGATGAACCCCCCATAATCCAAGAGGAAGCGGTCAACGACCTGCTACGTCATCTGGATACTCACAAGTCTATGGGGCCGGATGGGATCCACCCGAGAGTGCTGAGAGAGCTGGCGGAGGAGCTAGCCAAGCCAGCCAAATTTTTCTAGGGCGTGAGTCATCTTACTCTTTTAATCACCTTTCTCAGCAATGGACTAATACTGATTGTTATACATCTGAAACGCTTACGATACTAACCCTCACTGTTGGCGTTTTCTGAGAAGGTTCAATGCCACGGCATAGTCTTTTTCTTCCTAATATTGCCCAAAGTGTTATGCTGCATGATATTCAAGTCAAGCGCTTGACACAAAGCTCCTCCAGAGGTGCTGTGTGTGGGATGCCGTACTAATTCCAGAGCTAGCCAAGAGACACAGATATTTTCTCCTCCAGTGCCCTGTCAGTGTGATCTAAATTAACCAAAGACTGTGGGGAAGAACAGTAATGAAAAAATGGTACCAGGGAGTCTGCGGGTTCCAGCGACAGTACTGTGATGCTTAATTACACTTACTGACAATTTCCAGAGGCTGCAAGCTCTGAAAACACACACACAGGCATACACACACACACATGCACAGCGGAAAATCTTACAAGTTTAACAGATTATTAAAGGACATTTTCTATGGGGTTTATTCACAAGGTCTTATCTCTGCCTCTGAAGACACTGTGCTAAAAAGTGGAGTTGCCATGAAGGAAACATTAACTCCTCCATGCTCACAGTGATCACCCAGGTCTTGAGAAAGAACCCATCTGCACTGCTCCCAGCTGCTTGCCCTTGCCACCAACACTGTCCCACCCCACTATGTCCCCCCCCTGCCCTGCCTTCCCTACTGGCTTTCAGATCCTCTCCCTTTCCTCAAAAGCCAAACATAGGGCTGTGCAAAAAAGGTATGAGTCACCAGTTACCAGTGGGTCACTACCTGTGCTTCCTCCTCAACCACCATCTTAGTTTTACAGTGCCTAGCACGAATGAACAGATCCGTATTAGGCCTTTTCTCCAAACAGCATAGCTTCTTCTTATTCTGCCTGTAGATAAGGCACTGTATCTCAGTGTTACTGTACTCACAACTGAGCAGCGGTACTGCTTTAAGGCAGCACAGCTTTCGGACGTAGTGCAGGTATCTTATTAACTGAGATCCTCTGTAAAGATGTCCAAAGTTTGCTGCTGAGCCAACGCAGCATTTACTATGCAGAGATGTAATCTCATGTACCCACAGGCTGACGGGCTTAATTCCTGCAGCTATGGGGTGCAGCCATTCTGGGGCTGCCCTGTGCCCCTCCTCGCTAGCCCCAGAGCCAGCAGCCTCGCTCAAAGGAGTCCGTGTGTCGTGCTCTCTTCTTATTTCCCCGAACCTCCAACCTACTCTCCACATCAGTCTCCCTTCCCTTGTCATGCTGTAAGACACAATAGCCACCCACTGGCCCTGTCCCCAAAATCTGATACTGAGTTTGGGCTTGAGCAGGGACGAGGAGATCACAGAACAAGTGACCACTTCTCATGCCTGCTTTCCTTTGATGCCCACTGACCCCCTCGCCACACACATTTGTATTCCCTGTGCATAATGATCTAGGAGGTCTCTTCCAACCTTTAATGATTCTATGATTCTATGATTCTATGATTCTGAAGTATTTAAGGTTATTAACCTGTTGTAATACCCGAGTGCTATCCTGGCTTTTATTCTGTAACTGTTACAAGGTGCTATTCATCACTAAAGGCTAGTAGCTGGAGTTTAAAATCACCTATCAGAAAACAAAAACTATGCAAACAATCCACCTCGTTTCTAAAAAAGGCAGTGTCTGGTTTTGGTCCATGCTCTCTGAATGAGGTTAGTCACAGTCAGACTTGTTCACAACACAAGCCAAATTTTTCTAGGCGTGAGTCAATCTTACTCTTTTAATCACCTTTCTCAGCAATGGACTAATACTGATTGTTATACATCTGAAACGCTTACGATACTAACCCTCACTGTTGGCGTTTTCTGAGAAGGTTCAATGCCACGGCATAGTCTTTTTCTTCCTAATATTGCCCAAAGTGTTATGCTGCATGATATTCAAGTCAAGCGCTTGACACAAAGCTCCTCCAGAGGTGCTGTGTGTGGGATGCCGTACTAATTCCAGAGCTAGCCAAGAGACACAGATATTTTCTCCTCCAGTGCCCTGTCAGTGTGATCTAAATTAACCAAAGACTGTGGGGAAGAACAGTAATGAAAAAATGGTACCAGGGAGTCTGCGGGTTCCAGCGACAGTACTGTGATGCTTAATTACACTTACTGACAATTTCCAGAGGCTGCAAGCTCTGAAAACACACACACAGGCATACACACACACACATGCACAGCGGAAAATCTTACAAGTTTAACAGATTATTAAAGGACATTTTCTATGGGGTTTATTCACAAGGTCTTATCTCTGCCTCTGAAGACACTGTGCTAAAAAGTGGAGTTGCCATGAAGGAAACATTAACTCCTCCATGCTCACAGTGATCACCCAGGTCTTGAGAAAGAACCCATCTGCACTGCTCCCAGCTGCTTGCCCTTGCCACCAACACTGTCCCACCCCACTATGTCCCCCCCCTGCCCTGCCTTCCCTACTGGCTTTCAGATCCTCTCCCTTTCCTCAAAAGCCAAACATAGGGCTGTGCAAAAAAGGTATGAGTCACCAGTTACCAGTGGGTCACTACCTGTGCTTCCTCCTCAACCACCATCTTAGTTTTACAGTGCCTAGCACGAATGAACAGATCCGTATTCGGCCTTTTCTCCAAACAGCATAGCTTCTTCTTATTCTGCCTGTAGATAAGGCACTGTATCTCAGTGTTACTGTACTCACAACTGAGCAGCGGTACTGCTTTAAGGCAGCACAGCTTTCGGACGTAGTGCAGGTATCTTATTAACTGAGATCCTCTGTAAAGATGTCCAAAGTTTGCTGCTGAGCCAACGCAGCATTTACTATGCAGAGATGTAATCTCATGTACCCACAGGCTGACGGGCTTAATTCCTGCAGCTATGGGGTGCAGCCATTCTGGGGCTGCCCTGTGCCCCTCCTCGCTAGCCCCAGAGCCAGCAGCCTCGCTCAAAGGAGTCCGTGTGTCGTGCTCTCTTCTTATTTCCCCGAACCTCCAACCTACTCTCCACATCAGTCTCCCTTCCCTTGTCATGCTGTAAGACACAATAGCCACCCACTGGCCCTGTCCCCAAAATCTGATACTGAGTTTGGGCTTGAGCAGGGACGAGGAGATCACAGAACAAGTGACCACTTCTCATGCCTGCTTTCCTTTGATGCCCACTGACCCCCTCGCCACACACATTTGTATTCCCTGTGCATACCTGTTGTTCTCTTTCTCTTCAACACTGATTACAGAGCCATAAGACAAAAAAAAGTAACTGGCTGGTCAATAAGCAAACACTTATCTTTACCCCATCTCACCCATTTTCCTTCCCATTTTAAACAAAAAGTCTGTAGGAGCTATTCTGGACTTTAAAATAGTTTATAAATAAAATGGAAGAGTTTGCCTGCTGCAGGTTCCTGGCAGATCAGGATGCAAGATCCATGTGTAGACTTCTCCAGAGTGGATTAAACCACCTCTCAGACCAGATTCTGCCCATGGATTGTCACTTGACCACCACAAGCATCTCATTTACATGACTCTGTTGGATGGATTTTCAGTTTTCTCAAATATCTTGTCTTCCCAGTTTCAAGCAAGAGGAGTTCAAGAACCTAGCCCTGAATCTGCCATAAAAACTGTATTTATTAAGGTTTGTTCTCCAGTCATGCTTACAAGTCTCAGCTGATGTCTGTATCTTACTGTGATAGGTGATGTGCAGAAACAGAGTAGGAGACACATCTGAAAACCTAAATAAACAGAAGGGAGGTGGGAGGGAAATGCCAAAACTCAGTAAAGGATGCACTGCTGACACTTCTACAGCTGGAGTACTAAGACAGAAAGATAGGCAGAGAGTGGCTGCAGCGGACAACTGTGGGATAAAACTAGCATTAATCCTCAGCCATCTACTCTCAACCCTGCATCTGCATGCCACATTCCCAGTTATCAAGGCTCAGAAAGAAAGTCTAAGGCTGCAGTTCTCAAGCCTGTTCATGTAAATAACACTGATTTTGGATCAACCTCTCATTTGTAAAAGCACTAGCCACAGTTCTCACAATTCAGTTTCCAGCATCAGCTATCCAAGTTCCCTTGTGACTCTCAGCAGAAACCTGAATGACATTCAGTTTTGGCAATTCTGAAGATCGGTAGGCCCATTTATTTAAGGCCTTAAATATTAACTCAGAGCTGAGCAAATGTTCAGTCCACCAGTAAAGCAATGACAATTCTTGTACTGAAATGAAGGCTTTCTTTACAGCTTGTCATACAGATTTTAACGGGGGAAGACATCTTAGCTGTTTACTCCTATATTGCTTCTTCCAATAATACTGAAAATATATTGCTACTAATCAAAGCAATTGATTACATCATGGTCAGACTGTGGGTACTAACAAAAACAACTAGAAATTTCAGTCTTGGATAAGAACTGTGACTTCACTTGAGATTAATGTAATTGAGTTACAATTATCTTAAAAGCAGCATGATGAATATCAGATCTTGCATTTTTCTCAAAATCCTGAATGTCTCCAACAGTGTTTTTTTCCCATGGCCACATAGGCTTCTTTAAATGTGAAAAAAGGAATAAAATATTTGTTTTAATCAAAGCCCCACAAGTGGTGTTAGAAACCATGAGTTCTCCAGAAAAGACTGTGGCTGACTCGAATACGATTTAGGGTACAGACAATGTTGCTTCATCCCATATTCCTGCCTCTTCAGGGTTTTTCATCCACGGCAATGCAATGAGTGGTGCTTTCCAGGCACTGCGTCATTAGCTGGTATTCCTGCAGCTGTTCTAAGACAATGACTCTCATAACTGAGTTTTACAAAAATAACAAACTGCTTCTAACCTGCTGCTGAATATTCACACAATATGATACAAAAATGATACAATATGATACAATATGGTACTGCAAAATTGCACGGGCTTTCCAGAATAAGTCCTACATAGTGCTGTGATAGAAAGCAAAAAAGTAGATTAACTCGCCTCTTTTGATACCCACAAGAACTGACTAAACTCTGATTTTGGGCAACATACAACCTCAAACAATATTCACCCTCAACTACACAACATGTTTTATCACTGCTTACACATCTTAACATTTGAGTTTTCCATGCCCACATTACATCAGTGGGTTGTCATCATCCTCTGACTAGTACACCCAGTGCTGTTTCTTTTTCATTTTCAGTTAATAATACCTTGTGCTATAAAACAGAGGCTCCTTCTTCGTAAGCGTGTGTGCTTACAATTAATGCTATTACATTTCAACCCACTTTCTTTGCTTCATTCTTCAAAGTCATTTGATGTTTCTTGCATAAAACCCCAGGCTTCTCAGAACAGACAATATTTCCCAACTACACATCATCAGCAAATGTAATTAATACAGTTTTCTGTGTAGAGGTCATGCAAGGAAGGAGGGAGGGAGGGAGGGAGGGAAGGAAGGAAGGAAGGAAGGAAGGAAGGAAGGAAGGAAGGAAGGGAGGGAGGGAGGGAGGGAGGGAGGGAGGAAAACGCAAAAAAAAGTACATTATCTTTTCCTTCTTTTCTTTTATGCATAGGATAGGATGAGTGGAGAGGATTAGGAATAAAAAGATCTTTTGACATATTATTAAGTTGCTTATGTCCCTATTAAAATGAAGAAATCCTCATGCTAATTGTGGTAGGGTGTTCTGAGGTCACAGCAGATCTTTATAAAAAGTGGCAACAAACATACTGTAGAATAATACATCTACCATATTCTATCTCTGTTCAAAAATACACACAATTGTAAAACAAAAGGCCACTGCCAGTCACAACAGCTTGTGTGTTTCTTTAACAGAGTCATGGCTCCCAGAAACAAGAAAACAACTAAGGAAAATGGAAAAAAAATGTTTTGCACAGGGCAAAAAATAGAAACTAAAAAAAAAAAAAAAAAGAGACAGTGAAGAGGAAAAAAAGGTGTTCTTCCACAATGAGAAAAAAACCTGGTTCAAATGCAAGTGAAACTAATTTCTCAGTAGAAGTATTGAATATAAGTATGCCAAAATATTTTGTGTAAACTGTGCTGAATTTCAATATAAAAGATCAGTTTTAAATATTTAATTTGCTGAAAGGTATTTTCTCAGTCAAGGGAAAGGTCACAATTTACAACTTCCCTAGAAATCAGTAAGAGAGTCATGTAACCTTCCGTCCACACTAAATCATGGTCAGAGCACCAGCATAAATTCCTATCCAATCAGCAATGGCTATAAACCAAAATTGCTAATGTATGGATATAAACACTGAAATGTCAATAAAATGCAGATTTAACAAGGCTAATATTTAACATTTCACCATTTTGCAATGAGTCATTCACAATTCTTCTTGAAGAGAAAGCTCTGTACACATCTTCATATTGGAAAAATTACAATAAAGAAAAATGTACTAGAAAACAGTTTTTGCAGAACATTCAGTTTGTTTGGGTTTTTTTCCTATATTGGACAGTTATTTTTGGTCATAAAAGGCAGACTATCTCAATTTTCCTACATATCTTTCCTGTTCTGTTGGCATAATGTATTTATCTTGAAAGATTAAAAAAAAAAAGGTTAGTCACACATGCTCATTATCTAGTACCTCAAACCTGAGATGATCCCAAAAAAAACTTTCATTACAAAACATTCAAAATTCCTTTGAAAGAGATGCTTCAGAATTTTCACCTTCACAGGACAGCCTAAACTTCTCCTTGAGGTAAGTTTTTTTTCTAGAAATTTCTTAATTTCTAGAATAAGAAATCTGTTTTTACCAATTCATGGATGAAAACCAGCAACAGGTGGGTGCTGTATTTAGCTTCAGAATAAGGCACAGAATTTCATTGCATCTGTTTATAGTTTCCTCCATCTCCATCAGGACAGGGAACCCTTCTGCGTATCTATGCACTTCCTACCTATTTCTTACAGCATTGGTTATAACATGCATTTAGTTTCTGAAAGTTCTTTTGTATTGCTGAAGCTGGAACCACCATTCTCCAGGCTTTTTACATCTCTGGGTAGCTAGCCAAGGGTTCATAAACCTTGGTGGGCCACTGTGCTTTTATAACCTCTGGATTAGACTACCCGAACAGATGTAATGATGCTCTAACACCTCCCAGAAGCCACAGCAACTGTTTGGCGGTACGCTTGATGAAGTGACTTTTGTCCTGTGCAACTGTGTTGTGACACAGCAGAACTTTAATCTGCTTTTAAATGCAGTTCGAAGTACATTGGCTGTCCTTTAGAAAATCTCATGTGATTGTCTATCTCAAAAAATTGCTCCCTGTGGGCTCTAACATGACAGCAGAGATCAACTGAAGCACTTTCATGCATGGTCTACAACTCATCACCTAGCCTGTGGTCACCAGAGATGACCAGAGACTAATTCCCTTTGAAATTAAAGTGAATTAGGAGTGTAAAGGGAACCATCCCTCAGAAGCAGAAGGTAAGCCATTTCAGAGAAGCCTATTATACGTGACCTGCTACACTTTCCAAGAACACAAGCTTGTGGGCTTATAGTGGATAGGGCACAAGCCACCAGATGGTAAAATCCCTGTGCTCAGTTAATCACAACTCATAGTTTACAGTCCATGTGGGCAATAAGAGGAAGTTTCTTACTGAGACAGGCACAGTGGTATTGCTCCGAAAATGACTGAAAAGGAGGTCAGGATTCAACAGTCTGTCAACATTGTTCACTACAAACACATGCAAAGTATCTCTATAATAGGAGCACTAGAAAGCAATCTCTAAGATTTCCCCAAGACAAAAACAGTATTGTTTTATTCTTAAAATAAAGGGAGATACAATTCTGAAAACATAGTCAGCTTCCTATTATGTGCAAGTGATGTTTATGCATGTGGATAAACTATATGTAGATGCCTGAGTCAGGTGGGTCCAGGTCAGCAAAGCATATTGACTCATTAAACTCATTTAGCTTAAACTCAATGCCCAGTGAATGTGTTTATTCTGCTTCCAGATCTGTCTTTGGTCCAGCGAGAATGTTGCCTATGAAAGGCTAAATCCAAACTAAAAGGATAACGTTACTTCATTTTTTTCCTTTAGCTGGACTATTTGAGCTACTCATTTTCCTGGGTGATAGAAAGTTAAGTGTAGGAAACTTAGTAATTTCCACTAGAGTACAACAGGATTTGCCAATAACACTTTACTCCTGTCCACAGTAGAGCCACACTATTCCTTAAAAATTATTTTTAAAATAGTACAACACAGCTACCCAAAGGCTTTACAAATTAATTCAGAAGCTCTTTTACAAAGCAGCAGTGCATTAACCCATGCTGGAGTTGGCTGTGAGTAAGAAAAAAAGCTATCAAGCTATCGTCATAGTACCATTCCGTTATTTAAAATCCTGTTTACAATTTAAGTCACTTGGAACAATCAATAAAATCAGAGAACACTGCATGAGGAATGTGTTTTTTCATCAGCTGCTCTTTTTTATCTCAAAAACCTGCTTAGATGCTACTCAGGGAGCACATGCTATTAGCCTCAAGAGAGTCACAGGTTTTGTGGTCTAGTTGTGCACTTTTCAAAATAATTTCTGCAATTTATCCAGCATGACATGCTTTTTTAAGTGCTAGCTGGTCAGAGGTTGTTTTATGAAGTAATTCGACAATTTGTTCAACATTTGGAACCAGATTTGAATGAGTATTTTTTAAAATTTCTTTGATTAAGGCACACCACAAGAAGAATACAACTGAAGTTGTTGCTGCTTCAGGTGAAAGATGTGGGTAATAGATATGACTCTGGAATTGACCATCCTTTTACTTAACTCTAGATGCATTTACAATTTTAAAGATCAGCAATGTTTTCCTCCCACAGCTAGCAATTGTTATGTTTCATTACAGCCATATGTATCCTCCCCTTTGTCAGTATCAGTGGATTTACAGAGAATTAGGTCTTGACAGGAATAATTTCTCAATACCAGGATTAGTTTTGCAAGCTTCCATGAATCCACTGACAATGAGCAGCACACTCAATTTGAAAAGATCTTAGATCAGGTGCTAAGATTTACCCAAAATTTGTTCCTTGAGTTGGCATATTTTTTCACAGTTTTTCTGAGCATATTGTGTTTTATTATCTGGTTGTGAATGGTTGTTAAGATTAGCAAAACTGCTGAGTGACACTTAATTTCAAGGCCATAAAATTTTAGTGGTCCCTACTGTATGTAGCTCTGGCAACACTAATTCATAAAAAGTTTAACTTCTCTTCCAGAAATAAAACACAGCAGTGAAGATCCTATCATTTTATGTCTCTGGACTGTCAGGTAGAGCTTATATATCTTACAGTGCTTATCAAATGGCAGGCTTCTGAGAAATAAAACTGACAAGTTAGTTTGAAAATTAGATAAGTGAAAATTCCAGAGTCACTCTCAATATACTGATTCCAATCAAACGACTGAAAGTTGTTTGTTGTGTTAATATGAGAATACTCATATGAGGGCTGGGGGTGTCGGTAGACCATAACAAGTAAATATTATATGCTAATTAGAGGATGAAGAGTTCATCTCTCCATCTGTTGAGACCTTCTACTGCATGCAACCTGGAACTTGCCCTAGCACAAGGTCAGCTGAGCCAGATGAGCAGTTTGGCAAGAGCCTGGATTCAAAGTCCGTGCTTCTGCATCACGGTGAATTTCACCTGTATGAAGCCGTTTGTGAGTGTCCGGATTCCACCCCTGATAAGACCCCAGTCTAAGTATAAAGAAGGATTAGAAATGGTGTATTTATAAACTCAGGCACACATGTTTTGTAATCTTCGATAATGACATCTGTACAGAGGTATGTAAGGCAGAGTAGCAGCATTTCACAGAATCACAGAATGGTTTGGGTTGGAAGGGACCTTAAAAATCATCTAGTACAACCCATTTGTGACAAGTACAGCTGGCATTCTCTGACACTTGCCTGGCCAACCCTGCTTCCCATTTCTTACAATTTTTCCAAACTTGAACCAACTACATCAGGTGTCTGCTCCAAGCAGGATTCAATAAAGAAGGTTTAAATAGATTTCTCAGTGCTTGGGGAAGAAAACATCTTCCACATTATAAAAAGATGGATTAGGTTTTGAATTGAGAAATAATAGGTTACCCTTCTGAAAAAAAAGGCCAGTTAATGTTTGAACACTAAAACATTACTCTCAGCATGGGTTTTGCTTTGTCTTCTCCATTATAAACCTAGTGCTTCAGAGACCTTAATTATTTGAGTTTGACAGCATCCCCAGTTAACTGGTCTTATCTTTGCTTTACCCCCTGGGAACTAAGGCCCAAAGAAGTAAAAGCCAAACCTGTCAAAAGCATTCACTAATGCGGGGCACCTAATTTAACAGCATTGGGCCATCTTCCTCCTGAACACTTAACATTTCATAGGACCTTGTATGTTCAAAGCACAACTTTAAGTGATTTCAGCTGCAGCTGTGTGCTCAAGGCTTCCACAGATCTGCTCTGGGATATCTCATGCTGAGCACACAGAAATATAAAACTAGCTCACAGTTAGTGGCCAACTGTGAAAGGGCTGGGTTTTTGCTCTTGGCTCTGTTTGAATTTGCTTTGATTTTAAAAAGGACTAAACCAGAGCATTGTGCACTACACAAACCTGATTCATTTTTTAAAGCACAATTAATCTTTTAGGCTAACTACTAGTGGAAGGAAGGACTGGGGGAGGCCAAAAAGTATTAGTGAGGTTTGGATTTGCTTTTCTATTTGTTTTAGAGGGATAAGCAGTTTTGTGCAACAGCAAAGGGCTGGGATATGCCAGCAGAGCTTGGGCAGTGAGGTAAAGAAAAAAGTATGACAAGGAAAGAGCGTGGGGGAAGTTTGGGTGAGCTGTGAATGAGGGCATTCATTTCCCTCCTTAACATCTTGCATGAACCTTCGATCTCCCCTTCCAGCTGACCTGATCTTTGATGATCCCCTGTCCTCACAGTCTGACTTAGCTGCCTGCATCCCCCAGGCTACTTCTGCAGCAGAAAGTACTGATCCCATAGCAGAGGGCCAGGACAGACCCTCCGACGAGGTGTGAAATGGGATGTGAGAAGAAATGGCAAATGCCACTGGGGGAACAATCTCTCCTCTCCCAGAAACACACAGCACTGCTTTATGCTCCATTCGCAGCAACAGCAGCAAGCCTGGCTCTATGTGAGGCTGTGCAGGCAAGAGGCAGAACCTGCCTGCACAGCAGCAATTGTTTCTCTGACAGCTGGTCCCAGCTTCCTTGGAGAAGAGACAGAAATTATACTGGCAACACAGCTAAAGACCCCTCATAGGGTCCTAATATACCCTTTCCAAGGAATATTTCATTGCAATTTTTCCACTGTAGGTAGCCATGTACTTTGCCTGTGCCCAGTGCTGATTTTGTCTCCAAATGCATATCCAGAAGGGAGGGGAGGTGGGGGAGGAGAGTAGAAAAGATTTAGGTTGTGCAGAAAGCATTCTTTCAGGCACTTCCTTGTTCCCAGACACGTGATTTTGCAGCTAAATATACTTTTTTAATATAAGTGATTTTGGATGCATAGACACCAAACACATCTAGCAAATATTAGCAATCTCAAAAAGCCTTGAAAAATGCCATATCCCAAAGTTTGAAAAAATTAAACTGGCAGTCAGTCTGCTCTGCAGGATCTCTTCATCTATCTCCAACTAAAATTCACCAGAATCTGTAATACCCTTCACCCCAGATTCAAACAGATCACACTTGCATACTAAAGACTCTCATTAAAGTTAACAGATGCCTTGATCATGTAAGGTGCGCAGGAAAGGAGCATCACAGAAGAAGGATTACTCTCTCCTTTCTTGTGTACTTTGTAGTGAAGGTAACACCATATGTCACAAATACTCAACAAAGCTGACAGGTAATGTCCTCTGCCTGCAAAGAAACATGCAAGAAGACACTTTAGAAGCCTCAATTTTATTTACATCTATTGATTCAGCTTTGTTTTCACTTTGGTGCTTTGAGAAAAGCAGGACTGTCCAAAATGGGAACAGACTGTTAAGGAGATGGTACTGCATGACTCAAGTTCCCAATTCCTTCGTCAGGTTTCTGCTGTTATCGTACATCTGCAATTATTATATCTTTCTATAGAGTTATCTACTGTGTTGTGTATTGTTAATTTCATATGCAGCAGAGCTTGATAGCTTTGTGGATGCTGTGCTCTGTCAGAAGATACTTGGGACCAGAAGATATTGTGGAGCTTAAGCTTGTTAAACTGCCTATGACATGTATGAGAGCTCCTTGCAAAGATGAGAGACAGAGGATGACCTCAATGAATACAAAATAAAACAACTTTAAAAGAAGGCTTGCCTATAAGAAACTGCATCATTAACTGACTCTGTAACTTGAAATTGTCTATGGGGACATATGTATGAATATATAAAAAAAGAAGAATGCTTAATGCATCTAGCCTTGAAACATCAGTAAAAGCTCAGGAAATGCTTGAATTTTAATTTTTTATTTATTCCCTTTGAAGAAATTCTAGATATTTTTAAAAAGTTGATTTTTCAATAGAACAGAAACATTATGTATTATAAAAATTCTGCCCCCCGCCCCCATCATTCACCCATGACAAATTGTGATAAGTTTATGGGGAATATGTTCTCAGTTCAACAACCAACCTTCTTTTCTCTGATCCATTTTCAGTACATGCTCCTTACAGCCCAATTTACATGTGTTCATATTGCCTATGTTTCTTCTTTATCTGTTTTACCTCCCCTCTCCTTTCCTCTGAATAATTTAGAGTTGGTTGCCTAAATGTATAGGGTATGCTCACACATCTCTTCATAAACACTGAATAAAATGTCATTTTTAGATGCACAGTTCTACCAATTAGGATAAATTGTTCATTTTCTCCCATCAGGTTCCAGTATGTAATTGTTCCAGTATTTCTTTTACAGGTTGAACAAACTTATTTTATGAAGAATTGCAGTCACTTCATACACCTCAATTCTTACTCCTATTCTCCTTCTGATTATCTGCATTTTGCTGTTGCTTACAAGCCCTTGAATCAGAGCCCCATCTCTCTCAGCACTATATCAGTGCTTAATACCCTGCTTTTTCTGACAAACTCAAAATATAATGTAGCAGGATTTTATAGCATTAGTATTAATTTTGACCCCTATTTCCAAAACCTTATTTTAAGCTGCTTAAAACTTAGCCAAACTGGAACTGGGGTAAAATTTCACCTGCCATTTATACGTAGTTTAAGATGATTTTTTTAAATGCTTCAGTAGATTGTCCAAGTTACAGATGCAGTTCATGTCTCCCTTTTCCTCCTCATAAGCGCCAACTGTCAGTGAAGGCGCTACCTAAATTTGTCACTCTGCAAACTAAGACTCCTTGGGACCTTCTCTGCCATTGCAGTTCTCGGCTGCTGTGGCCTGCTACAGGCTTTGCTGGAACAGAAGTTTAAGGACATGAAAGTTCAAACAGAAGTCATTTGTTTCCTTGTATCTCCAGTCTAGCCTCAACCTACTGCATCCTCTTTCTTAAACTGGATGATGCCACCTAACTGGAAATGCAGGAGGAGAGAAAAACTGAAAGGAGGTGTCTGGGTTTCAGCAGGGATAGAGTTAATTTCCTTCCTAGTAGCTGGTACAGTGCTGTGTTTTGGATTTAGGGTGAGAACGATGTTGATAACACACCGATGTTTTAGTGGTTGCTAGGTAGTGCTTACACTAGCCAAGGACTTTTCAGCTTCCCATGCTCTACCAACTGAGCAGGCTGGAGGTGCACAAGAAGCTGGGAGGGGGCACGGCCAGGACAGCTGACCCAAACTGACCAAAGGGACATTCCATACCATGTGACATCATGCTCAGCATATAAAGCTGGGGGAAGAAGAAGGAAGGGGGGGACGTTTGGAGTGATGGCGTTTGTCTTCCCAAGTAACCGTTATGCGTGATGGAGCCCTGCTTTCCTGGAGATGGCTGAACACCTGCCTGCCCATGGGAAGGAGTGAATGAATTCCTTGTTTTGCTTTGCTTGCGTGCGCGGCTTTTGCTTTACTTATTAAACTGTCTTTATCTCAACCCATGAGTTTTCTCACTTTTAGCCTTCCAATTCTCTCCCCCATCCCACTGGGGGGGAGTGAGCGAGCGGCTGTGTGGTGCTTAGTTGCCAGCTGAGGTTAAACCACAACAGGAGGAAAGGAACATTTTCCACCAAGCTTAGGAAGAAGGAGGAAGACTGAAAACCGAGATGATGGTGGAACAGAAAAGGAAATGGCATTTGCACTAAATGTGGGGAGGAAGTAAGGGAAGCTGAGCTGATGAGGGGAGAGAGAGCAAGACCTCTTGGTAAGAATGAGATGGAGCAAAACAGAAATCAGGAGGAGGGAGAGAGTCTATCACAGAAGAATAAAACAGATTAGGAAAGTGGAAATCTGTAAATGACTGGGTGAAAAAACTGGGACTGGAAGCCTGGAGAAGTAAGAACACAAATAGCTTAGCAAAAAGACTGGAGAAGGGATGAGACACTGCAATATGAGAAGACAGGCTGGGAAAAAGGGAAAGACTCAGCACACAAGCCCTTGGGGAAACAATGACCAAAGACCTTGCGATACAATACAGGAGCTACCGTACTCACCAGTCCTCTGGCATCAGCAGCAGCAGCTTTGCCACCCAGGGACACAGCACCCTGCCCCTCCTGAGCACAGGTCCGCACAGTGGTAACAGTTTGTCACATTCCATTAGCCGCTTTGTTAATTCAAGTGGGAAAGGTCTCTGAGGAGGATGAAGAAGTGCTGGTGACCCCAGTAGGTATAGGTACAATGCCATATGTTCTAATTACTTGAGTGCTTGTTTATCTTTTAAAAGCCATACATAGCTTATACAAGAGTAAACTGTGTATTTTTAAAAGACTGCGGAAGTAAATTCTCATAGATTACAAACTCAGCAGCCATTTATATATACAATGTTTTCATTTAGCCTCCTCCAACATTGCAGCCATGTATTACTTTTTTAAAGGACCCTGCCTCACTCACTGTACTGGAGTACTAATATTCTGGGAACAGATTATATTTATGTCCCAAAAGAGACCCACATATACAACACCTGCCTCATTTGTTGTAGAATGGTAACAGAGCACGGCAGGGACATATAAAGTCTTTCTCCTGGGAAATTGCCTCTACCACAGACTATGTGCCCCACATAGCACAAGAGCTACCATATAGCGGAAGGGCAACATAATTCCCTCTGATATCTTTCAATCAATGTCTTTTCAAATGACAGCCTTACCATGCTCAGAATTTTTGCTGGTGTACTTATGAAAAATCCTGATAGAATACTTGTAAAGTAGTCAGGAAGCAGACTGCAAATTAATTCATTAACGAGTATTAAAAGTTTTCAAAGAGGGCTCTCAGTTTAATTAGGATTCACCTTTTCCAATGATATAAAATCAAAGCAACCCAGTTTTACTTTGACTTTATATTCTAATGTTTTATATAGACACATTTAAAGCACCTCATAGGGCATCTGCAAAACTTTCTGTAAGCTCTAAATAATATACTTCAGAGTGAATACTTAATTTGGACTAAAATCCACATTTTATATATAACTAAAATTTTTAGGGACCTCTTCACTAACAGAATATAGGTTATAGTCAACAGAATGAGGTCTCTGCTCAGTGAGCAGCAAACAGAGCAGCTGACATCAAAGGAATACAAACCCTTTCTGTCAAGGCACAGGCTAAACCCACATACACACACCTCTCATAAGTTTAATTTATTTACATGTAAAATCCACAGATATTCTTCTTTTTCTTCCACTTCATGGAAAGGCTATTTTTCAGGGATTTCAGTCTTCGTCCTCTGATGAAGGACTTCACAGCATCTTGGTGTGAAAGATAAGATGTAGGGAAGCTTTCTCTACATTAATGCCACAGTTTGGAAGACATTCACCGAATATCTATGTATTTCAGTCTCAGTATTCTCATTCTCTAAGAACTTTGTTCTTACTGCAGTGAGCCTGCTTGCTTACACCTTTCTCTGTTACTTTCCCTCATTCTCTTTGTTTTCAAAACCTAAAGGTCTGACCCAGAGCAGAGCTACCTTCACAGAAGAATGCCCAGTGACAGTCCATTTCATTCTCTTTATCAACATGTGCCAAAGGAATCTGGTTTTTATTTTCTGCTTAGTTGTTCTTATTTTTTCCCAATACCCATTCATGGCATGGGAAGACTTTTAGCTTTATAGAGTCCACTAATGCATGTTGAAAATAAATTGCCAATATTGGTATATCTGTAATAACATCAAGAATTCTCTAAAAAGCCTAAAGTACTTCCTAAAGTAGTGGGTCAGACATAGTTCTGTGTTGCATCTTTGGGCAGAACAGTGTAGTAGAAATGCCCATCATGTTTTGATCACTGATTTTTAATAGCATTCAGGAAAGCTTTTGAAATTAAGCAAACAGCTCTAAGCTCCAAAATCACATTGTGATTGATGAGGCAGCTCTGCAAGGTTAGGTTTCTATCAGAGCAGTCAGATGGAATTCCATCTGCAAATAAAGGAACAGAGAAAGTTGTGAATAACACTAGTAAACAAAAAGTTTTCAGGTTGTTTAGCACAAGCATTTCTCTGGTAGGAATATGTTACACAGAGGATGATAAGACAGGCTTACATGCACAAATATTTATTTGTTGGGCATTGCTGTGGTTTAAGCCCAGCCAGCAACTAAGCACCACACAGCCACTCACTCATTCCCCCCCAAGCAGGATGGGGGAGAGAATCAGAAGGGTAAAAGTGAGAAAACTCGTGGGTTGAGATAAAGACAGTTTAATAGGCAAAACAAAAAATGCGCACACAAGCAAAGCAAAACAAGGAATTCATTCACTCCTTCCCATGGGCATTCAGCCATCCCCAGGAAAGCAGGGCTCTGTCACGCGTAATGGTTACTTGGGAAGACAAAACGCCATCACTTCAAACATCCCCCCCTTCCTTCTTCTTCCCCCAGCTTTATATGCTGAGCATGACGTCATATGGTATGGAATATCCCTTTGGTCAGTTGGGATCAGCTGTCTGACCTGTGTCCCCTCCCAACTTCTTGCACACCCCCAGCCTACTCGCTGGTGGGGTGGTGTGAAAGGCAGAAAAGCCCTTGACTCTGTGTAAGCACTGCTCAACAGTAACAAAAACATCCTTATGTTATCAACATTGTTTTCAGCACAAATTCAAACCATAGCCCCATACTAGATACTGTGAAGAAAATTAACTCTATCCCAGCCAAAATCATCACAGGCATATATTTGATGGCCTGCCTTAACTATAATTGGAAAAGAAAAGAAGAGAAAAAAAAAAAAAACAACCACAAAGTGGGAGAGAGAGACAAAGAGAGAAAAGGGAAAGGGAAAGCTTTGCCATGTGCAGCTGGGAAAAGACGCAATGGGTGTCTCCGTATGTAAGCATCCTCTTCTGAGTATATTCTCCAGTGCAGCAGATGTTCCCCTCAAATACATTTTCAAAAGTAACTATATGGTTTCAAGACCTACTCAATCTATCTATTGGTCGTTCTTGCATATTATACTAATAGTGCTGATTGGAACATACTTTGATTACTTGCCTGTTAGTCCTTGTGTATGTGCATTACTGGAAAATGCTTACTGACTACCTGAAGACTACTATCTACTAATGTTATCTACTAAGCTCTATTTATTCCCTAACACGAGTCTAGAAACTAAAAATTATGAAACTGTTGTGGAAAAGCAGGAAGGACAATTTACACACCAGTGGCAATCACTTCCTGCAGAACCCAAGATAACACACTTAACATTTTTAAATTCTGCCAACACAAAGCCATGAGCACTTTCAAATACATGGAGAAAAAACCACTGTCACAGCCGCCTTGGGCTGGAAGGCTACGAAGTGAAAGTCAGACTGCAGTGATGCAACTGAAAGGCTGCAGAGTTGTGAATGGCAGGCCCCTGACATTACTGTGGTTAAGACACTGTGCAGAAAGTAGGTATATAATTTTGCACTTCATTAGTGTTGCCGTTTTCCTCTCAGCAGTCTAAACTTCTAACACTAATGTTGTTGCAGAGAATATTAGTTGCAGATTGTACTGTAAGTCCCTCTTGAATCTGTTTCAGGGGGTCTTCTCCAACACCACAGGCAGTGAATACAGTTGCAAGAAGTGGTGGAAGCAGAATAGTATCAATGTAATCAAAAAGTTGTTTCTGCAAGCATAATTTTCTCCTTTCTGAAGTGATATTTTAAAGGTTCTCTTTTTGGCAGCCTGAGCATTAGTATTTTGCTTTTTACTTCACTCAGGCATAATTTCAGGAAAAACAGCATAAGGTTGCAGAGCTAATATCTTGGTCACTTACACAGAAATTGAAGCCTTTGTAGGATGGTCCAGATAGCAGCAAATCAAGAAAGGGAAGATTTTTTGCATCAACTGCAGTGGAAATAACAGATTTTAGGTTTCATGATGTAAACCTGAAATCTCTCTTTCACCCTGTTACTCTGATCAAGCATGCAAGATAGCAATGAGTGACTCATTAAATTCCAAAAATATGCAGTAGTGCTTGGAATAGGAGAAATTGGACTTCATGTCATGTAGTCATCCTTTCTCCCTTCCTGTTTCCCATCAACCTCATCATACAATAGTAGAAGTACAACAGTGGATAAGATCCTGCCAGCAAGCTTTGGGATTAAGAAGAATGATAGCTGGTTGGCCTTCCTTCACCTCTTCCCAGAAAAAAAACCCAGGGAATTGCAAATCTTTGTACATAAGTCCATAGAAAAAAGAAGAGGGAAAGTGCAGACAGTGCAGATGTATGGAAAAGTGTGTTACGCACATGCACAGAGTTCCCCTTCTGAAGAGAAAGCCTGAGCCCTTTCCTATCAAGGAAGGAAAAGGCCATCAAGACCATTAAAGGACAGATTGTCAACATGGCCCATGCAAGTACCTGTTGATGTCTTGATAAAATGAAAGATTTTTAGGATCAGAGATCTACAGACTATACCTCCTCAGGGCTAAATGTGAAGAGGCAGAAACATTAAGACTGGTATAGACGAAGTCTGAAAGGAAATGTTTTTGTGTAGAAACACCAGGTTAGATGAATAGCTAGTACTGATAACAAGGGACATGACTGATTGCAATAAAACTAGTTCACACTGTGTGTTCATTCCATCTTGTGCTCTGATAACAAGAGGATGTCAACAGGGTTACAGCACATTGCATGTGCCACTGCTCTTCTTGTTATATGTGATGAGAACTGACTGTAGCCAGAAAGATAACCAAAAGAACAGAAAACCAGACAATGAACAGCAACATTGTCTCAGATTTATGCAGGCTGAAGTAAGCAAGATTTTGAGCAAAAGATCACACTATTACACAGAATCATTGAGGTTGGATGTGATTTCCACAGATCATTTAGTCCAACCCCCCCCTGCTCAAAGCCCGGTCAGCTAGTGCAGGTTGCCCAGAACTATGTCCTGGGTTTGGAATGTGTCCAAAGATGGAGACTCCACAACTTCTCTGGGCAACCAGTGCCAGTGCTCAGTCACCCTCACAGCAAAAATTAGCTTTTTTTTATGTTCAAATGGAATTTCCTGTAATTCAGATTGTGCGCATTGCCTCTGGTCCTGTCACTAGATACCACTGGGAAGAGTCTGGCTTTGTCTTCTTTACTCCCCCGCCCAGGTATTTATGCACATTGATGAGATCCTCCCTGAGCCCTCTCTTCTTCCAGCTTGATCAGTCTCAGCTCTCTCAGTCTCTCCTCATATGAGGATACTCCAGTCCTGTAATAATCTCAGTGGCTCTTTCTTGGACTTACTCCAGTATGTCCATGTCTCTGTCATACTGGGGAGTCCAGAACTGGACACAGCACTACAGACATGTCTCACCAGTGCTGAGTAGAGGGGAGGGATCATCTCCTCTGGCCTGCTGGCAATACTTCCCCTCGTGCAGTCCAGGATGATGTTGGCTTTCTTGGTGGCAAGGGCACATTGCTGGCTCATGTTCAACTTTGTGTTCACCAGGACCCCCAGGACTTTTTCTGCAAAGCTGCTTTCCAGGTGGTCAACCTCCAACCTATATTGGTGCATGGGGTTGTTCTTCCCAAGGGGCATGATTTTACACTTCCCTTTGATGAACTTCATGAGGTTCCTGTTGGCCCAATTTTCCAGCCTCTCAGGGTCTGTCTGAACAGCAGCACAACCCTCTGGTGTGTAAACTGACAACTTTGCTGAGTGTGCACTCTGTCCCATCATGTTAAGACAATAAATAGTATTGGTGCCGCTATTGAACCCTGGGGTACACAACTCAAGACTGATCTCCAGCTGGACTTCACACTGCTGATCACAACCCTTTGATAATTATCACTGTTGACTCCTAAAGAGTGTGAAAGACTTCCCAAAAAAACAGTTTCTTGTTACCAATTGAGAGGGACAGTGAGGATGGGCTAGCTGCCACTTCTTGTCCTTCTGTGTCTCACAAGTGGTCCTAGATAAACTGCTTGGACACAAACATCCTAGCGCCTGTGAGCACATGGCGTGAGAGAAGGAGTGAAACCTGTAGAGAATGAACATGAATGAGATAAATAAGTTTTATTTAAATTTCACCTGCCCTCCCATAAGGTCTTACACTGAGTTTTATTACATTAGTGGCCTAAATGTTCTGCTATACAACAGCTTAAATTTTTTTTCAGTCAAAGAAATTTAAATAGAGATGAATGTGACAGATGTATACCAAATGCTGAACAGCATGAAGAGAAAACATCCATGAACAATGTGATGTATTTAAGTCAAATTGCAATTGATTAGTCATTACTGAAGTGGAAAATGAATACAGGTGGTAAAGTATTGATGTACACCTCGTATTCGTGTGGGCAGCCACAGACAGACACACAAACAAACTTCAGGAATACACATTCCTTTTGAAGCTTTTCTTTCATACTTAAGTTTTTATATTCAAAAAGTACAAAGGACACGCTTTAAACAGAGTGGGAACTGCTGTAAGAAATCTAGACTTTCCTGTACCATACATTAGATAGTTCTAGTTGTATTCAAAGAAGTGATCTGTATGGTTCAGC
>NW_008825615.1:5556808-5559128 GCF_000699105.1 Pygoscelis adeliae
GAACATTTCAGATCTCACTATGTACCTACAACATTCTTTCCTTTGCACATGAGTCAAGGCTGATTTCATACTCCCACCTTGCTGCAGCAGAAATTTGCCACTACATACATGACATTTAGAAACTGTGAGAAAATCCATTTACACAGATATGAGATTATAAGTTAAAGTAAACGTACCACTGTTCAATCTAAATTCAGATCATTTCCATAACTAGCTATTCACAACAGAGAGGAAAAAATTCTGAAGTTTTTTTTCAGTACATTACATTACAATCAGTATTCCTAAAATAAAGCCCGAATAAAAGACCGAGGGTAGCATAGTTTAGAGAGGACATTTTCAAGTAGTGTAAGAGTATATTAGATTACTTGACCTTTTTTCACCTGTGCCTCATATTATCTGAGATACAATAATGTGATTACAAATATGACCATGTAGCTAATTGGATCATTCTGACCTTATAAAAGTCATTTACAGTACACATAGTGTATTCAAATACAACCCCACATGGCGTTTTCAAGGCTGTAAACTTAAAGTGAAGTAAATGGAACCTAAGATTTTGGCATCAGGTTACCTGAATTACATACCATAGATAAACAAGATTAAAACATTGCATACATGCAGTGAAGTAGAATTAGTGTTATTGATACAATCTTCCATCTTCAAAATGTTGATTTGGTGATTTGCTCTGAAAAAAGTCTTGAAGCCATATGAATTAATATGGCATATAATTACTTACCAATATTTCTTTCAGGAAAAAATATTTACAATATCAAATGCTTAAATACCTTCAAATAATGAAATGATAATAATTGTTCCAACATAATTTTGCCCAAATAACTATTTAAAACCCCGGAAAGGCTTTGCAAATAGGCCGTGGTGTCGAGGTCTGCACATCCCCACGGCTTCATGCACATCAAAACTTAACCTTGTTAAGCAAGTTAAACAGTTTGAATGCAATGAATGTGACAAAATCAGCTTTCTGTTGCCACAAGGTTTTACATTGATAGTCATGTAAGAATTGGAACCAGTTTAGGTCGCATTACAAGACCAGTCAATACACATTAATTAGTGTACTTTGAATTCAGTATACTTAACAAGGGAATACCAACGTAACTGACCTACTGCATGTCTATAACTCTGTAAACACGCCAGTTCAAGGAAGTTTATTTTTGCAGCTTTTCCATTTCTACCCATAAATTTAAAAAAAATCTTTTTAATTTCTAAAATTTTGTTCATAAATACATACTTAAACTGTAGTTAGTGAAATACATTGCTTCTTTCATGGATTAATTTCAGCTCCCAAAATTTGGTTTTATAGAAAAGATTTCTGGAACTTAAAAATTATAGGGCAGCAGCATTTCCAGTGGAGAATATTCTGTCTTCTTCAAAATTTACGTAAGACTGAAATATTATTGAACACCAGCTTTTGAGTTCTTTGGCCAAATAGAGATTCTGCCCCAGAAATGATTTTTGGCATTTCTCTTCAGCTAATGAAGTAGCAATTATGGATGCTTTCAAGCAATTAAAAATGAGAGCAGTCGGTTTAGCCAATTGCTAGACAGCTAGATGAGAGTACTTATCATGCCAACCTGTATGCCAATATAACTACACAAGAAGATTGTAAAAAAAAATCAGCTTAACCAAAAATTTACATTTCTATAAATTTCATGAACTGTTTAAGGAGCAGCTCAGGCAAAGACTTAAATTATAAAAATACTCAATTTCCCTAGTTCTACTCATCTTCATACCATCTAGAAAAAGTGATTACTCTGGTTTTAACCTCTCTGAAAGTTACTGAGACTCACAGGACAGGTCAGACTGTTCTGTCCTGTCAGATGGTTGTTTGCTCATGTCACTCAGCCACATCCCAAGAGGCTCAGGATGCCAGAACTGGGGATTAACACTAGGAGCGGGATTGTGCAGAGACTACAGTACGAAAGGTGGGAAGCCAGCAACAAGACACATGGAAGGGCATACAGGCAATGACATGCACTTCTGCTCCCATCCCCAAATAGACACAAAAGTGACACTCCTGAATCGTCAGAACAGGGTCCTACAGAAAAGAAATACTGTGAAAGCACAAGAATGAAAAACACTGGCCCAATTTCTCTATGCCATTCATCCCTCCTCTCCCTGCTGGAAGCACAGGAGTGAAGAACATGCAGACAGACTCTTTCAGAATCATAGAATCATACAATCATAGAATAATAGAATCAAGGTTGGAAAAGACCTCTAAGATCATCAAGTCCAACCGCGAACCCAACACCACCATGCCCACTACACCATGTACCTAAGTGCCTCATCTACACGTCTTTTAAAT
>NW_008825615.1:5559681-5564024 GCF_000699105.1 Pygoscelis adeliae
CAGGTCCTTTTCCGCCAGGCAGCTTTCCAGCCACTCTTCCCCAAGCCTGTAGTTTTGCATGGGCTTGTTATGGCTGACAACAACCAGAAGAGTCTAGCTGGCTAGGGTATAGAAAGTGGTGAAAGACAGGTACTCAGAGAAGGCATTCACGCCATCAGAAAATAGACACCCATTTGGGACAGGATGAACCGTTTCCTAGGTTTGCTTCCTTCTCATTCATCCTAGATATCCAC
Organism: Pygoscelis adeliae; assembly: GCF_000699105.1. Lineage (NCBI taxonomy): Eukaryota > Metazoa > Chordata > Aves > Sphenisciformes > Spheniscidae > Pygoscelis > Pygoscelis adeliae. The sequence goes on from NW_008825615.1 coordinate 5,559,915, forward strand.
CCTTGTATCCCACCCCTCTCTCCCACCCACCAAAGTTACACTTAGATAAGGTTAAGTCGGGGTATGAAGTGTAGCCAAAATGTAATTTCCATAGCATGAGAGAAAGAGAGAAGAGACAGAATGGAAAAAAAAAAAAGGAATATATAAGCTGTTACATTATTCTTATACTTTCTCTTCCTTTTATTCCTTACCACATCAAGGTACAATGTAGATTTAAAAAAAAAAAACAACAAACAAAAAAACCCCAACAAACTTTACCCACAAAGCCAAATAATTATTCCAGTGAAAGACTATGCTGAAGGGTTTTTTTTTCCTTTTCCCACAGTGTCATGAGGAAGAAACTTTTGGCCTTTAAAAACCAGTTTGTTCCAGGTTGTTTCAAAAAGCAATTAAGAGAACAATCCATATTAAAATGGCCATAATTATTTTCATTTTAACTAAAACAGCTGCATAATTCAATAATTCTACTACAGCATAATTGTTCCCACTACAAATGTTTTAGTTCCCTATCTTCCCTGTAAGTGTTACAATGCAGTCAGTGATTAAATGCATAATAAGATCCAGATTTCCAATTTAAATACAGCCATAAGAAAAACAATTGTGAAATTCACACATTAAGGCAATGAATTAACTCTTTTTTTGCTCAAATGAGAATGAGCAGATGTATCAAACTAATAACACTTTGGGCCATAGGCTTATGGTAATGCATGGGCAACTCAAACTTCTGAAATTCTGAACTCCTCATTCATACAAGTTTTCCAGTGAAAATTTATAGTAATCAGAGTTCCTAAATATTTGTTCAAGGAATCACTAACAGCAAGGCATGCTGATAGTGTCATATATCCCTAACAACCACCTCTTAGGTGGGTAAACTATAACTATATAAATAAGGGATTTTTTCAGATCACTGGAAAAAAAAAAAAAGAAAAATATTTTGTTTAGGATTGATTAGCTAACATTAATCCAATGTAACTTTTTTCCTATCCTTCTGTTAGTGAAATTGAAAAAAACTTCCTGGTCAATGTGAATTAGCAAAAAAATAGAAAACAAAGGATTAAAATGGCAGACTCAGTGGACATGGTGGTAAAAGTCAATGGTTACTACATCCAGCCCTAGCCTAGTGGAGTACTAAGGCAATAAGTCTATCTTAACCTTACTGTTGGCAAAGTTTGTCTTACTGTAAAATACTTCCACATTGTTTCATTCTATATAAATTGTCAACTCACAACTCTCTGTCCTGACCAGGAACTTTTGCAAACACTTTGAGTCTCAATAAAATATTGAAGTATTTTGAGTTTCATTACACTTAAGTGCACCATGCATTGTATGTTGTAAGGAAACCAGATAGCATTGCTTCGGTGGGAAAGATTATAACAGGCCCAGCTAAAAATAAGGCTCATCTAAGAAACGTGGAGCTGGCCTTCCTACATCCCATGTATCTGCCTTTCCTACTAGTCTCTCTGAGAAGAGGAAATGAAGACACACCATCACCGATATTTAGTAAAAGTGGCCTGATATGAGGGTTCAATTTCTCTAGACTGTTCATGAAATTCCACTGAAGTGATGTTTTTCTATCATTAAACTATCAAAAGGAGAGGAAGAGGGAAAAAACAAAGAAGGAATACATGCATTCACCACTCCTCAGTAGATGCTTTGTCCTGGTAGGCAGATTCCATTATTTCCCTTGTCATCACATTATGTGATAAACTTTTCAGTATACTTTCTATGCAATGGTCATCTTGTGGGTCTGACGATTTAGGGACAGTACTGTTTTTTTCCATAACAGGCAAAACTACTTGTTTCCACAAACAGAGGACCTGTTCTAGGGAACTTGCTTGGGTGAGACTAGACTCTTAAAATTTGTCATGTGCTTTCTAAGAAGAACCTGGAACACTTAGACTGTGGAAATGCATTACGAGTACCTCAAAGACTTAAACTTTAAAAATGATATCTAGATTTTATTTTCTTTAAACTGAAATTCAGTGTTAAGTTATTTCATCTGGGCAGAAATTGAATTCAGGGTCAAACTCATCTCCTTCAAAAGTTCCATTCACCTGGCTGCTTTCAACAGGGAACTGCAAGAAAATGGGGAAGAAAATGAATACAAAATTCCAGCAATTTATTTCCTGGAAATGTTAATGTCTTTTGGGATAAATCTTTAAGGCAATGGGATTTTTGTGCTGCAGCAGAACTGACAGCACAGCGGTGGCTGCATAGGCATTTCTACCACCCTGTTATGGTTAACTCTACCCCAGCCAAAACCAGGACACACCCCAAAGGTCATTTACAAACTGCAGTAACTCTAAAATGTCCCTCAACTGATGATGGATGCAAGTGCTCCTGCATTTAACTTTGGTATCAGGATCCTGAACTCTGTAAATTGCAACCTGGCTGTAAAATGAAGGAAGTTCTACATCACAATGTGCATAAAGGAGTTACTGAAAAAAAATACAAGTACTGCATCTTGCCTGAGCTAATTGCTGATGTGGGCTAAAGAACCGCTACAAGCTGAGATTGTGTGCCTTTTGTTTCTTAACACAGGAAAGCCCGGAGAGAAGGGGAGATATTGTTCCAGTTTGGTTTAGAAAACAAAAATATCTGTAAGAATAGAACAGAACATTTGTATACATGCTGTGAGTTGCCTCCGTGTGGGGGAAAAGGATGTGCTTAGAGGTTCTGTACTAAGAAAACAACTACCTGTTTTCAGCTAACAGTTACTTGATCAATGGAGTCAGGCCCAAATTTGGAAACAGGTTTTGTAATGCATATATGCAAACTCATGGAAAATTCCCATAGATAAATAAATTGCAAAAATCATACTCCCTCCTTCAGTCAAAACCCCTATGAAATAGAGTAGAAATTAAATAAGTGGAGTTCTACAGAAATGGTATGGGTTTCTGAAAAAATCACAGAAGAATCTACAGCATTTAAAGATAATTCAAGGTGTCTGGAATACATAAATTTATCCAGGGGCTCTAAGCTCATTGGGCCGTTAGAGGAAAGTCTCTCACTGACTTTAGTTTCAGTTACTTTACCTTAATGTGAAAAAACCCATGTTCAACACTAATAAATTAGTGTTTTCTCAGGTTACAACGATTATAAATCCATTCTACTGTGTAGGCAAGGAATGAGTACAATTAGCTGAGTCCCAGGGGACTTCAGAACTAGCTTATAAATCTCTGCGCATTCTTAAACTGACAGTACTTTGGCAATCGCTACTGAGAGGGCTCTAAGGAAAGCTAGAGCCTGCAAATCACTGTACTGCAGGAGCACTGAGAGGAAGCTGAACATGGGTTTTTTTTTGTCTGAATTGGATTGCCCATAAACTGTGCACAGAAAGATGGCCCACATCTGTTGTTGCAATATGATTTCGTAAGGAAATTGATTTGAAGAAGGGTTATTTTGTTAAGGAAAAGGAAATGAGGAGGACTCTGTAAGCCTAAGTTGCATTTCTCCAGAACATTTTTCTCTGCAAGTAACCTTGCCGCAAATGTCTTCATACACAGTGAAATACTATTTTCCAGTTATGCTTCAGCACTGGGACCCTGCCCATTCCATCACTACAGATACAGCACTCCATCCTGTGCCTTGCAAACTGCTGTCAATCAGGAACTTCTGAAACAAGTTTGGGAAGAGAAATTGAGACTCACAGGCGTAACCTGAGCCAAGCTAGAAAAAAATTAGCAATGTTAAGGCTTTTGCAACAAAGTATTATGCTGCCAATCTCTTACAGTGTCCTAATCAAACCATGTCCTCTCAATCAATTTCTGCAATCTCTGAGACAATTTAATTAAGTAATACTAGTAACCTGAATGAAAATATAGGACTACCATTTAGATTCACAACTAATGCAAATACTTTACAGATGACACCAGCTTGGGCGGGAATGTTGATCTGCTTGAGGGTAGGATGGCTCTACAGAGGGATCTGGACAGGCTGGATCAATGTGCCGAGACCAATTGTATGAGATTCAACAAAGCTAATTGTCGGGTCCTGCACTTGGGTCACAACAACCCCATGCAGCGCTACAGGTTTGGGGAAGAGTGGCTGGAAAGCTGCCTGGCAGAAAAGGACCTGTGGGTGCTGGTTGACAGCCGGCTGAACATGAGC
>NW_008825615.1:5564387-5572232 GCF_000699105.1 Pygoscelis adeliae
GAAAGGGTTGTCAAGCATTGGACCAGGCTGCCCAGGGAAGTGGTGGAGTCCCCATCCCTGAAGGTATTTAAAAGACGTGTAGATGTGGTGCTTAGGGACATGGTTTAGTGGTGGACTTGGCAGTGCTAGGTTAACGGTTGGACTTGATGATCTTAAGGGTCTTTTCCAACCTAAACAATTCTATGATTCTACTTTGTCTCTATTTTCTAGTTGTTCAGTATTAGTCTGAGAATCTGACCTAGATCCAAGGTCAAGGAAAATCAAGGAGAAAGGAGATTAACTCATGTCATGGCTGAGGTTTCCTTCCCTTCTGCATTTTTCACATTTGTTATTTCGTGGAGGGTTTGACTCTATTTTATTGAAACCAGGAGGAATAAAGGATTGGAACCATTAGATAGATACAGAAAATTAGCTTAAAATTAATTATTGTAGCTCTTCTACAAAAAATTAAAAAGGCAGCTGAAGCAACAATAGCACAGGGAGCTGAACTATATCCCTACATACATCTTTAAAAATGGAGGAAGTGAAACTTAAATCAGAGACTGCTTTACGCACAGTCCAAGTTATCCCCAGCTGAAAGCTTTTGTACAGAAGAGCCATTGAAATGATCAGTCCTCAGAGGTCTCAAGTTATACTTAGGAATATATGTTTGCAGAATCGGTATTTAAAACACCTGTCTCTGAGGTAATTCAAGGAATATTAGTCACACTAATCTTTTTCAGATTTCATTTGCACTTGAAGAAATATCTTAAAAGTATTCAACCAACAGCAAGACAGTTGTTTTGAAATGGCTCTTTGAATCAAACTGCACTAAATATCACTAAAGCAAATCCTAAACAGGGCAGAAGAGCAGAGTATTATAGGGTTTATGTTGTCCCCTTCAAGTTTTCCTCCTCTACAAATTATCTGGATAACTTATTTGGTAATAAAAAGCACTAGAAACATCTGCTTCCCTGTCATGATCATAACTTTCTCATGAAAGATCAACCAAATTTATAAAACAACACAGCAAGGATTGTCTGTTGAAGAACTTGTATCACTTGCCTGAATCACTCTTCTGGGCCACGTTAGGAGGGGTGTTGCCAGCAGGTCAAGGGAGTTGATCCTTCTCCTCTACTCAGCACTGGTGTGACACACTTGTAGTGCTGTGTCCAGTTCTGGGCTCCCCAGTACAAAAGAGATATGGACAGACTGGAGAGAGTCCAGAAAAGGGCCTGGAGAGCTGGGACTGTTCAGCCTGGAGAAGACAAGGCTCAGGGGAGTCTTATCCAAGTATATAAGTATCTGAAAGGAGGGTGTAGAGAAGACAGAGCCAGACTCTTCTCAGTGATATCCAGTGACAGGAACAAAGGCAATGGGCATAAACTGAAACACAAAGGTGCTGTCCGAACATCACTTTTTTACTGTGAGCATGACTGATCAGTAGCACAGGTTGCCCAAGGAGGTTGTGCAGTCTCCATCATTGGTGATATTCAAAAGCTGTCTGGACACAGTCCTGGGCACCCTGCTCTAGCTTGCCCTGTTTGAGAAGGGGGTTGGACAAAATGACCTCCAGAGGTCCCTTACAACCTCAGCCATTCTGTGATTCTGTGATTCTATAAGTTTCCTGGTTAAGGGAATGCTCTTCACTATGACAACTAATATTTAAGACTGGCTTCAGAAATACAGCTCATAAGCCTAGGCTAAAACCCCAACCTACTTTCAGAAAAACTGGGGAAAATTAGGTTTTTTGGTCTGAAACTCACTATTTTGTGTTTCAGGAAAGTAGTGCAGCCTTATGCTTATTGTACTACTTGCATGGGGACTACCTGCCATCATCACAGTTGATGATGAGGTTAAACATCATTTAAACAGGAATGCAGAATTTAGGGAATAGGAAATTAAGCAAACCACACATTTTCTCTCAGTTTCATGGACACACAGCAGTCTTAGAATCTCCTCTCTTCCCTTGCTGCTAAGCATTGCGACTAAAGCATATTGAAAAAACCCTGCATAAAACTGTATGGGAAGCAGTGGTTGGAATTGTACTCGCTTCCCTCCCACAGGAGTGTCCTATATGACAGGATCATGTTATTTCTTGTTGACTTTACCTCCTGCCCTTCAAACCCTATATTTCTCTCCTTAAAATAGGGCCAGTATGCCAAAATTAATAGAGGCATGAACCTGGACTACGTGGATCTAATTTCAAATCAGGGCTGAACAATGAGAAATAAGGGTTTGAATCCTTCCCTGTTGGAAACAGGAGTTTTATCTGCAATGAATGATGAACACTTACCTCCAATGACCAAATATTTGAAAGTCTACTGTGCTTCATACTTGGTGCATTGTTGCCATAATGTGTTATACTTGCTTATAACATCCTTTCCACATAAGGCCCCTCAAAGTACTTCTGTGGAGGGCTACCTTGCCCGGGAAACCTGAAAAGCAGACAGCTGCTGAGATACTCAGATCTGCTAATAGGGTGGAAATTTCACATGCATAGCTATAGAATTTTAGCCTTTTGTAAGTTTTCTAGGGAAAGTGGAGTTTCTTATAAGTATGTTTTTTGGGTAAGTCTGTCTGTTGATCTTATCTGGAGTGCCTGAAATCTTAACAACTCCAATAATCTCAGTATACACACCTATTTCGGAAAAGCACAACATGTAGCTATAGCACCCTGGTCTGATAATAGCACAAAGTTAGCAATATAAGATTTCCCTATTTGCTATTCAGCAACATTTTTTATTTTTCACCTGTATGGTCCTGCACTGGAACAAATCATCCAGAAAGGTTGTGTAGTTTCCATCCTAGGAGGTTTTCAAGACCTGACTAGATAAAAACGCTGAGCAACTTCTTCTGATCTCAGAGCTGCCCCTGTTTTGAGCAGGAGGTTAGAATAGAGACCTTCTGAGGTCTCTTCCAGTCTTATTTTTCCTATGATCCTATATAAGGTTGCCTGCTTTATCTAAATTTTGCAGCAAGTTTTGCTGGTGCTTGTGCAAAGGTTGTAAGTAGAGGATAAAATCTGACTGTTCTAATGTTGAACCCATCACCAGGGCATCTCGCTATAAGTGTAATTTTATTCTGATAGAAAATGTCTGCTAGCATGGTCCTTTATTTATGTTTCCAAACGGCTGGTTTTTTGATGGAATAAACTCAAGGCAAATTTTGCAATGGATATTTTGTCTGTACAAGCATACACAAACAGTGTACCATGGACATTCACTAGCTGCTTCAAACTATCATTTGCATTTTGAGTTGTGCAAATGATCATCTGAGTTGCGTGAAGCAGCTCCTGGTTCCCTCATTAGATGGCAGAAACCTGAAAAAGAAAGGCTACCAGATTGATTTCAAGCTCCTTATGCTTCTGCTAAGAGAGCTGGAGGAATAAACTGGGAATTATCACATTAAAAAAAAAAAAATCATTTCTCTTCCTTTCTATTCGCCTGAGTAAATTAGTCCAGCTGAAATGTGCTGTATGGAGGGTCTCTTCCAATACAAAAGACACATACATGTCAGAGCTCTTAGCTAGTTACTATGCACTATATGCCATACCCTTCTGTCACAATGTGCTTTACCCACATAAACATGGTCTATGATGCTGCAACCGTGCAGCTGCACTTGATGTCAAGAGCTGCTATGCCTTGCCTTTTCGCTTGATTAATTGCATCAACATTTGACATTTGGCCTTGAGGCTGGGGAGCCTCAGTCATGAGTTTTCTTAGCTCCATTTTGAAAGCCTTTCTCATGTCTTGCAAGAACAAGCCATCAGCTGGGACTGCTACTGAGAAGGAAATTATTCTAATAGAAACCATGTTTTAAAACCCAGTTTAGCATAAACCTCTAACCTTCTGACAAGCATGCTGATAATGTGTCCCTTGCCAGAGTAATATAATTTTATTCTGATACCAGTTATGCAGGATGGTGAGGACCCTTTATGTGAGAGAGAAGTGGGAATGAATGGCTATTGGGAGGGGTGATGAGCCAGCTGAGAGCACACGAGTGAGGGCTAGAGATGGACAGTTCTGCACCGGGGGAGAGAAACGGGGCATGAGAGGGAGAAAGGGTACAGGGCTTTTTCTGGATCTCAGTAACAAATGCCCAACAACAAATGGCTTAATAAAATAGCTGTTTTAATAAGATAGAATAAAAAAAGGAATACAGATATTGCATGTAACATCTTGCATCCCTTCAGATGCTGGGAGCTCCGTGTTTGTGCAGCATTGGATGGATGACATGCTGTGGGAAAATCCAACTGGGGTTCGTCTCTCTCACCTTGTCCTCATCCTCCTACCTACCCTGCCCAGTGCAGAACATAGACCAACATGGGCAATGTTGGTCAGTGTTATATGTTCTCAACAGTGCCTCGTGAAAGGACAAAGACGATGAGCACAAACTAAATTACAGAAAATTCCATTTAAACACAGTAAAAAATATTTTTTACTGTGAGTGCAGTCAAACACTGGAACAGATTGTATAGAGGGGCTGTTGGGTCTCCATGCTTGGAGATACTTGCAACCTCATTGGCTCTACACAACCTGCACTGACTGAGCCTGTTTTGAGAAGAGGGGTTGGACTAGACCATCTCCAGAGGTCACTTCCCACCACCCCAATTCATTGATTCAGTGAACCAGAGTAATAAATGATTTGTAGTCTTGGCAATCTAAGTCATTATCAAGACAAAGTTTCTAGACAGAAGCAAGACCTTTTACTACTCCAGCTAGTATGTTACCCAGAACATTAAAAATTAAAAGAATGTAGGATGTGCTTTAACCAAATTATTCAAAAGCTGAGAAATGTAAATTATGTGACTGCCTTAGCAAACATTTTTTTTGACACTTTCGTGAAAGATGATGTCTAAAATGTTCCCTGATATCCTTACCCAATCTTTTTAACTCTTTAATCAGCATTACTCATTAGATCTGTCGGCTATTCTAATCACACAGTGAATACAATAACACCTATCCCCTTGTGGGCACAGATTTTGATACAAAAAGGAGATGGTTAAAGAGTAAGTTTTATTATTCTCATTTCTACAGCTAGTGAACAAACAATGAGATTCTAGTTACTATTAACTTTGTATTAGTAGGTTTGAAATACTTTGGTGACTTTAAGCTGCAGAAAAAAAACTTTTTAGCAATTTATATATTCAAAGCACATCTCCAAGCAACTCTGCCTGCAGCTGTGATTACTCAGCAATTATTTAAAAGAGGCTTCAGGTATCAAAAGTTGGATCCCTAGATAATGCACTTTCAATGTCTAATTCTAAAGATTTTTGCTTAAGTAATTTGCCCTTCCTCATGTACCAACTTTGTGGCAGAGGCAGAGATAGGAACCACTTTCCCAAGCTTACATTTGTCTTCCTTAACCTTCAGAGTCTTTTCTCTTTCTGCCGTCTCCATTATTCTCTGCATAATGCTCAACTTCCTTATCAAATGAGGCAAGGACCCAGGTGCCTCCGCTACACAACCTTAATTCATCCCAGTGCACTGGACAGATGTACCTTGTGCAGTAAAAGACACATGTTGTCTTTTGGAAGAAGAACTGCGACCACTGAATAAAGAGATCATCAAGAAGTGCATGGTCACAGAGCTAAATTATACTTGTGTTAACAACCCCAGTTTCCTGGGTTGTGCTAACAACCCTGGCCATTACCGAATACTTCCTTCCAGCCCTGTGCATGTGTATGGAGAAATCACCTGTGCTGCTCAACATTTAAAACCAGCATGAAAGGGAAGAATCATATAGCAACAAACTGAGTTCATCTCCCTTAAGTCAGCAAGGGTTTTAGATCCTCTACTTCCACCTTTTAAGCCGACACACAGCTGTAGCTGTAACACCCTTCCATATGGAGCAATCACTAGATGGAGAGAAGCTGCAATCTTTGCTACCAAGTTTCAGTGATTTGTTGACCACAGAGGAATGGCAAGGCACCATTTCCTGATCAGCTTTGCAGCAATAGCTACATACTACTTTTTTCATTACCTCAGCCCTACTTACACGTTTTGGTTCTTCTCTTATCCTTGTTATGTCTCGTGGTTAGTGTTCTTAGGCCTGACTGAATTTTCAGCACAGTTTAATCTTCGCTCTTGGGTGCTTTGAAACTGCCTTAATTTCCACTAAATTCTATGGGAATTTTGACATGGAGTTCGGGACGGTCACAATTTTATCCAAATACATAGAAATATTTTTTTTTTCCTACTTTTAGACTGATCACACTGGTCAATTACATTCTATATGTCTAAATTAGCACTCTTCTAGTGGTCCTCAAGGACCTCAAGCTGGTCCTCAAGGAGAGATTTTTCCTAGGATATGAATTATGTGCTCAATAGAGAAGGAGAAAAGAAAGACAGACAAAAACAAATGTGGGGGCGCTATGATAACTCCCATGATGTATCCCTGTGTAAGTTCCACTTAACTGGAAGAAAGATTGCCGAATAAAACATGCCAAAATAACCCCCACTTAACACGAGGTCCCTAGCAGACAAATTCCATATATATTTATAAGAAGAGCTTGTGATGCTAGTTAGATTTCCCAAGTTTTTTTGAGGGGGGAAAAAAGACTCCATGCACACAGAGTGCAAGCAAAAAGAACTGCAATGCTCAGTTGTTCAGTTCTCCTTGCTATACAGGAGCAGTATTTATTTTAAACTCCATTTGACTTGATCACACTTCCAAACTGAAAATATCTTTATTACTTGTTGCACGCTGACTCAATCACTATTTATGGTTTCAGTTTAAAAGTGTTCCTTTGACTTCACCAGTGAATTATCTATTTTTAACAGTGTTGTCAAAATCTTCGCTCTAGATATAAACTGATAATGACTTTTTTTAAAAAAGTTTATCTCGTCTAAATTGTATTGCCAGCATTTGCCTATTCTTTCAAGAATTCTGTGGGACAGAATCACATCTGAGTTATGAAGTTCTATATTAATTTGTTTATTTTTTAAATAAAATGACTTGAAGCAATTTCTAAAGATTGTAGAGAACTGGTAGGCGCAAGTTTCTGACAGAGTCAATCTCATAGGAATGAAGTGAGTCCTTGCTAAACTAGCAGCAAGACTAGCAGCAATAGGAAAGGACTGTTTTGAAAGCACCAAAGCTGAGTTCCTGTTTGCAGTCAGCAGGAGTAAAACTAGAATGCTTTCTGCTGCTGAGGAAGAACAGGAACCTTCTATAACCAAGTAATTTTGAGTAGAGGCAGAAAATACACTTGATATGCCCAAGCTCTGTGGTATCTTTTATGATTTAAAGTTTGTTGTAAATGTTCTCCTATTTGCTACTTTTGAGCTCACTGCCAGTGACCTCCAGGAATGCACTCTAGTTCCTTTGCAATAAGAGCATGTTCCAACCAACAATAATGCAGCTCCAGACTGAGCTAATTGCTAGTAAAGAAATGTCATCAGTCAGAAGTCTCACTGTCACCTAGCTAATCTTGAGCATTTTTGTTCTTTTGCAGGTGCCATTCTCCTTCACTCACTTTTGCTTCAAGGCCCTTATTTCTTTCTCTGTTGAAGCATCTTTATAAGGGCAACAACCCTCATTTATACATGGAAAAGGTATAGCGGAGAGTGAAAAATAATTTCTGTGCAAGTAAAGGTTTTCAGGAGTGTTTAAATGATTCAGAAACCACAACCCTCACTAAATATAACACAAGGGCTTATGAAAATACCCATCTATTCTTTCCTTCTTTCCCCTGGAAATAGAGGAATTTCTGCTGTTGGTTGTATAGAGCCAAGATTAGTAATGAGTGGTTCAATGTTTCTTGAAGATGAAGGACACATCTGCTGAAACGAGAAATAATTGAAGTTATCCCAAGTTAATGCATATAAAAAATATTTTGTTTCACAAAATGGGTTACATTTT
>NW_008825615.1:5572255-5574573 GCF_000699105.1 Pygoscelis adeliae
CTAAAAATTCAGTATATGATTGAACAGAAACAGCCTGAAATGAATATTTCATTGCAAGGAATTTTTCCCTCAGATGTACTCAATAAAACAAAAATTACTCTGAGTTGCTTGTAAAACTAAAACAAATTTGGTCTTTTACACTCCTGTTGTCTTGCAGCTTTAATACAAACATTCATTCCAGGCAACTAGCTCATATCTCAAGTTTAAATGCATCACCTGACCAGTCTAAATAAATTTCAAGCATACAAAAATTATTTTTGTTATGTTAATATTTTGTCTTATAAATGTTTATAATTCTATCACAGATACAAGAAAAACAGCAACAGTACCCCCTGAGCAACCATTTCAAGTGTTGCTGTGTTACACAAGTTATAAATGAACACGTTTTTCAAGTAATTACTTAGATAATTACTAATAAAGTAATATTCTTTTCCTGTTCCTTGTCTGACGTCTTAGAACAATACACCAATCACCAAAATTCCATGGAATTTTAAAAATATCTATATAGAACCCCTGAGAAAAAAAAGGTTTCACTTCCATCTCTGGTAACAAAATGTGTGTCATCCCATTCCTATTATAGAAACCTACATCACAGAAATCAACGTGGAAGACAAATGGTATCATTTCTGCTGCAAGACAGCACTTCCTGAATAAATATTTGAGAGCAATAGACATAACAGCACCGTGAGACCACTTATATTCCATATAAATAGGGATATATTTATCAATTAATTCTCATACTAAATATTGAAATAGGTGGTGGAAAGTATTGACACAAGTATTCTTATGGGAATAAAGTTATTTCCTTCTGTTTTGCAAAATATGAAGAGAATAACCCATGTGTTTAAATAACATCAATTTTGAATAAATTTTCAGTTTTGTTTAAGGAAAGCTTTTTTCAGTCTTATGTTAATTGTACCGTTAGTAGTCTGAATCCATTTTGGTAATATTTAATTTTATGCAAATCTCAGTACATTCAGTTTCATATCTTAGCTCTTATGATTTCTTTTTCTTCAAACTATCAGTTAAGCTATATTAGTCAAGTGTTTCAATTACTTCTGGAATCTGATGTTTATAGTAAATCTATTGGCATAGAGGGGACCTGTCTTCTGTTTTAAGCCCCATTTACACATATTTGTTCTTCCTACCCTTTTTCTTCCCATTCTCTCTAATACTGATGATTACGACTTTCATTTTAAAGGAAAAACAGGGTTGGGGAAAAGGGCAGCTCTTAAAAGCTAGGTTGGAAATTAGCTAGCAGCTATTTTCACAGGATTTTTTTCCAGCTTTTTATGAGCACTCCTTCTCTAACTAACTGAAAACAAGGATTATTTCATAAGACAGGTTTATGAAAACAAACCAGACAAAAATTCAATAAGGTGCTGGGGGGATATCATCGTAAAGGAAATCTTCATAGCATTTTTCTTTCACAAGCGGATCAATTGTGTAAAAGGTCGCCAACAAATCACAAGGGAATAAGCCGCTTGTTTACTGAGGATGGGACAAGTACTAATGGGTTAGATTACTGAAGCGTGGGACATTTAGGATATTCCATAGGATAATGAAGTTAAACTGCTGAAATTTTCTTCAATGGAGGTTTTTTTTCTTTTTCTTTTTAAAAAAAAAGACACTTGCCAAGGCAGTTTGTCAGGAAAACCAGAGTGGTCCTGTTTTCATGAAAAGAGTAAGAGACTGGAAAGGCTTTTGAAGCCCATTTCTCTTTAAACTGAAAAAAGGCTTTTAGGCTAAGTTCATCTATTTGCAAGCATTTCATTTTTTTTCACAAGATTCAGCAGAACCACATTTTTAATTCTGTGTTTTTAGGACACTATCCCCAGTTTGCTGAAGCAAAACAAACAAGTGGTACTTCTGAAGAAGACCATTATGTGCAGCCCATGCACACATTTCCCCTTCCTGTGTGGCACTGGAGCCACAGCTGAGAGGTGGGAGTAACCGGGGGAGACTGCAGTGCCTCCAGGAAGTCCAAAACCTCCAAAGCTCAGCATGACACAGGCATGACGTAGCCCCTGCTTCTCTCATGGCCCCGTGGTGGGAGCAATCCCTCCGCTGCTTCTGCTCTGGATAGATCTGCCCTTCCTTCCCCCCAAAACCCATCTCCCTGTCCAGCCTGACCCGTTCCTCACCGGCACATGAGCCATAGCAGGGATCGAGTGTCTGGGTGTTAATTGAAGGTCTCCAGGGGAGTGTATTTTTTTCTTTATCTTTACCTAAAGGCAGTATGGCAAGACATGCCATCATGTACTTTCTCCAGAGTGGCTAGAGGTTATACACAAACCCAGCTCTTCCAAATCTTTCTC
>NW_008825615.1:5574583-5576225 GCF_000699105.1 Pygoscelis adeliae
CATTAAGGAAAAGCAGTGAAACAGCCTCACAACTGAAAGGAAAATTCACACAGCCTGAAAAAACCACCACCCCGGGTGCGCTCACTGCTGCACCAGAGGAACTCACCCCAAGCGGTGAGCCCCTGCTGATGGGACACCACTGTGGCCGCAGGAGAAGCTCCCATTTCCAACAGGGGGAGAAAAATTCTCCTGAAAAAAAGAGTGCATTTCAGGAGGGGTTGCATGCGAGGGCAACCCCCCCCATGCGTGGGGTCTGGGTTGACCCCATTACCACCCTGGTCCCACTTCCACGCTCAGCCCCAGCTCCCTGGCTCCCATGGGGAAGCCAGCCCATGCAGTGCCCTGAAAGCCTCTCTCATCCACTATCTCAGAAAGTTCACATTGTTACCAAAATAAAGACACCATCACCCCAAAATTTGGGGGAACCCTTGCAGTTGCCATTTGCAAATTCCCCTTTTTTTTTTTTACCTGATAATATTTCTTTTGATAAAAATTTAAATTAATATGGCAGCTGTTTGGTATTTACAAGAAAAGACAGTAGAGGCTGGCAAAAAGGGTGGAAGCTACAGCATTTTCATGCATTGTTCACCGGCAAACAGGGAAACACTGATCCATCACAGAATGGCTGCCATCTCACCAGGGCTAGAGCAAAGACACTCTCACTTCCCTCTCAACTCCACCCATCTATCTTTTACATTGCTTTTCTCAGTGCAAAGCCCTGTTGACCTTTGTTACTTGTGATCTATGCCACCCCCGAAGGTAGTGACAGCCCCCCAGGAGAGCCTATTAGACCTGCTAAAAAAAACACATGGTTCCCAAGAGCTCCACATGGTAAGAGGTCTGCTACATGAAATGCATTACCATAACCATAAGAAAGTACAAATGTCAATGAAGAATTTATACTTGTGCTCAAAATGGACAATAGAAATATTTTCTTACAGTGCCACAAACCCCATTTTCAGGTTTAATAGTAATTACTACACATCCATTAAAAAGTAAGTTAAAACTTTTGATAGACTCTGTGGCTGGTTTGGGGAAAGACACAATGAGCCAAGAAATGAGTGGTCACACAGGAGCGACTTGGGAGAACAATGATAAGGTTGGGAGTTGCCATGGGGAAATCTCACCTCTCCGTCCCCTCCACACTTTCTCAGGTGTACCATCTTCAGAAGTTTGCTATCCTGAAATCCATCATATGCAACAGTAAATGGACTGAGTGAATGGATGCCATCAGCTGTTTTTAAGTGATCATGCTGTAACTGCCATGAAGAGGTTTTATAAAAGAAACTCAGAAGTATATAAGTATATATAAGCGCCTGACACAGCTGGTAAGTGAGCCTACCAGGGGAGGTACCTCACTCGACCTGCTGTTTACAAACAGAGAAGGACTGGTGGGAGATGTGGTGGTTGGAGGCCGTCTTGGGCTTAGCGACCATGAAATAATAGAATTCTCGATTCTTGGTGAAGTAAGGAGGGGAGGCAGCAAAATTGCTACCATGGACTTCCGGAGGGTGGACTTTGGCCTGTTCAGGACGCTGGTTGAGAGAGTCCCCTGGGAGATGGTCCTGAAGGGCAAAGGGGTCCAGGAAAGCTGGACGACCTTCAAGAAAGAAGTCTTAAAGGCGCAGGAGCAGGCTGTCCC
>NW_008825615.1:5578065-5583331 GCF_000699105.1 Pygoscelis adeliae
TTGAGTCACCATCCCTGGAGGTATTTAAAAGACGTGTAGATGAGGTGCTTAGGGACATGGTGTAGTGGGCATGGTGGTGTTGGGTTGACGGTTGGACTCGATGATCTTAGAGGTCTCTTCCAACCTTAATGATTCTATGATTCTATATCTGCAAGTTTGTTGCATGCAGTTAACAAAACTAGAAGTCTATTGAATTGCAAGACATAGTTTTATTACACCTAAAAATCCCACCTACCTACAATTCTAGGCTTTCTAATGTAAACAGAGCCTTAAACACTACCAGTTTTGGCACCACAACAGTGCTGCAGGAAAGTCTGGAGACAATGATGAAGGTAGGGGAACATAAATCCACTTAAAATAATCATATTAAGACATAAAAAGATACTTGAAATGTGTCTCTGCAGAAAAGACTTCGGACAATGTGAGGTGAAACTTGGTGCTCCGTGTGGGTTTCCAGAGTTCATTGCGGCAGCATGAGATCAGTGCCAGCGCACAACTGGAAGAAGCACGGCTGCTGCAACATGATATGCCAGCCAGGCTGGTACACGCTACCCCTCAGCACAGCTTATTTACCCAAGGAGTGCACCAAACTGGTGCTTCCCTATTGCTGGGCTAACTAACTTAGGTCTCCTTTCATCACTGAATGTTGTGTTGTCACGTTCTCAGTTTCACAGTAAGTGAAAAGAAAAACTGGCAGTGGCAATACTGCCTCTGTGCCCTGTGCTCTTGCTCTGCATGGGCAGCTGCTACAGTTTAGAAGTCTGCATTAATTTCTGAACCTCCTAATTAAATACAGAAGAGTAAAAAAACCCAGTCACCATCAGATGTAGTATAAAGAGGTCAAACTGAGTATTAAATGGAAAAACTATAAGGTATGTAACTGTGTGGGCAGAACAGAATGAGATATAGAGTCTTTGACCTCTGAATTTCTGGTTAAAATCTACACACAGTTTTATAGTCAGTCAGTTATAAAAAGTATCCTGCCATTTGACTCATCTCTGTAAGCCAAGCTTCTAAAGGAAATTTATTCATGGCTATATTTGAAGCACTGTCAATATGCCTTGACACTTCAAATCAAAACAGCAGAGGAATCTAATGATTTTATTTCTAATGGTTTAAAAAATAAGTCCTACCTGGCTCTTCTGTGTCATTTTTCCACTGGGAAATCTCTCAGGAGTCATTTCTAAGCCACAGTCTTCAAAGTCTGATGGAGTTTCTAACCTGAAAAGTCAGCTTCTTGCTCTGACAGACCAGTATCTTTTTGGTGATTCCCTTAGCATTGTCCATCCAACCTTGATTTGCTGTTCTTCAGGCTCTGGGCTTTTTGTTTTTCCCCTGAATGCATGCGTGTTCTTAAAAAGCAAAAATACAGCAAGTAGCCAAGTCATAATATCCACACTACAACACAGAAGGTGCATGTATCACTTCTGTAGACTTAAATAGCCTTAAATTGATTTGCTCTTTTGTCCATAACAGAACAGCTGTGTAGTTCAGTGCAAGCTGAAATCCATCTAAGATTGTATGCAGAGCCAATTTTACAGGGCAGTCATCCAATGTGCAAGTGTGAGGCCTCCATACATTAATTTCTTTTTTCCTCCCAGACATAATGTTGTCTCTGAGCCCATCTCTATATTTAGGTGGCTGCATCCAGGATGCCACAGGTGTGTCATCCTCAGTACCGATCACAATTAGTTCAAAGTCAGCCCATGTACACATACAGGTTTTGGTTACAATATCAGCTAAACCAGCAGAATACTTCTTGATGAAGGCTGAATTTCAAATAGAAACCTCATTTTTACACCAATGAATTATTACCATGCTCTATACATTCAAAATTAGGAAAATCAAGACAGAGGGAGAAAAAAGACTTGCTTGTTGCAGTGTGTGGACAGTCCCCTTGAACTGCAACACACTGCCTAAATTAGCATATTTACTAAGAGAATTTTCTGCTGTAACTTTCATCCCACACATCTAAATCCTTTTTCCTACAGTTCTTCTGTTCCTACTAACGCCATAGAGACCACACAGAGAGACACACTGATTGTATATAAAAAGAAGCCTGAAGAAAGTGGAAAACAAAATGTAGGTGACAGAAAGATACAGAAATTAAAATACTTGCATATTTAAATCTACTTGGAGATTTGGAAGACAGAAATGCAGTACAAACAACTTCAAAATGCCCAAGTTTTATGTTTGTTGTGCTCTTCAGTATAGACCTGCACCTCACAGAAAACTGGAAAAAAAGGAGTAAGTAGCTCCAAAGCATCCAGCAAACATTCACTCTGTGTCCCAGAACAGCCTATAGCAAATATAAAGCCAATAGTAAAGCACAATAGCAGGAGCATGGAAGAAGAGCATCATCAGCATCTTTTTTGCCAGCAATACCCGGAATTCATCAGAAACTATTTCTACTGTAGAAAACTACAACAAAACAAACATCCTCCCCCTAGAATTATCTCTGCTAATCTTATCAAAATAAAATTTCTTCAAGGGTTAAATCTAGTCATCAGTCAAACTCCAGACCATACACGAAGAACAGACCAGGTAAGTTTCCAAAAGCATTAGTGCCCATAAATCCCCAAGATATCCAACCAAAAGCCCATCCCCAGCTGAAGCCATCCTTTAGTGTCTCTATTAGGCATTGCTCCAGAAACAAAACCAAAGACGTGAGTTTAACCCACCAGTGGAATGAAGGAAAAACACTCGCGTAAGTGGATACTACTTCATCTGTATGCCCTGCATAGCAGATACCAAACTCAACCAAGAAGAGTGCTCCCCTTCTCTAAGGAGTTACAGTATTGACATCCAGTACCAGACAGTGCTGTGCAGAATTTCTGAGGTTACAGAAAAGCATACCTTCTGGTATGGCTGGCCTCCAAAACTGTTTGCTCTGGAGTTGTGCTGCTAACCACCAAAGCTGTTCTTCCACACTTATGGAATAAACTCATTAAAACTAGTACTAGCTGTTTCCACTCATTCCTGCAACACTCAAAACCTGTTCACACAGCCTAAAACACGAAGTTCCTACTTGTTTCACTTCAGTCCTGTCACCACTCTTCTCCAAAGGCGAAGAAGGAAGGGAAACAAAAGGAAAAAGGGAAACATGCTCTGAAATGAACAGCTGAAACCTGTACCAGATGAGGACAACATAGCAGGATTAGATAAATGCTTAAGAAGCAGAAATATTTTTCTTTTTTCATGTAAATATTCCTAGTGCTAGATAAAAAATTAAAAGGCATTGTTTGCGGGGGGCTTCTGAATTTTTGCATACAGCTTTTGAACTTACGTATCAGTTAAGCATATTTATCCTTTTAGTGCTGAATGCTGCCACAAAAAGCAGAAGAAAGAAGTTCATGCAAGTTCCTTTCTCAGCAGCCTTTCTTCCAGCCCACTGGAAGCAAAAGCAATGCAGGGCCTGGAGGTGCAGATGCAGTCCTCACGCATTCTTTGTCAGCATGGAGAAAAAAAATATCCCCTTCTTAAGTCTTCTAGTGCTATCTATTGCTTCTGTAATGCACAACAGTATGAAGAGTTCTCAGACTTAACAGTGCTTTGGAGAGAGGCAAAGGCTAAGTTTTATTATTATTTGCTTAATTTCTACTCTTTTTATTCACACAAACACGTACTACTGAACCCACGGGAAACATTAGCAACAATAGCCTCATTTCTTGTTCCTTATACTGGCTTTAATTAAATATTGCTTTTTCCCTACTTCGCTAGGTGGCATGGGACACAGAAATTATTTGAAAGGGCTTGGGAGTGGACTCAAAGGCTGGTGCAGTGGAATTTCCTGCAAAAGGAAGGACTAATTTGCTGCCAGCTCATTTTTAACTAGTCCCTGTGACTTGCTCCTGCAATGTGGCAGCCAAAATTTCAGTCAGGTAAAGCAAGCATAGTTGCACAACCGCTCGCGCATTTACGAAAGGTCCCTCTGCAGCACGCACACACTTCACAGAAATGCTTACGCTGCACTCACAGTGGTTTTTCACTGGGAAAAAAAGGAGTTTCGGATGTTGTGAGATGGTCAATGTTGCTTGAAACGAAAATGCTAAGGCCCTTCACTTTTTACCTTTATTAAGCTATTACTGTTCCTGAAACACTCGTCTGAAATTGGTCAACCCAAGATAAGGAATAAAGATAGTTAATTCACTGTTGCAAGAACAGACTTGCATTAAAACTTGCTTCCCTTCTCAAATTTTAGGTAATGTACCTAACGTAACTTCAGCTAAGAAAAATACATTTGAAAAGGGTTGTGTTATCCCTAACTGTATATTTCTAGGAGTTTGCCTGTAAAGAATTGAAGCTAATGCCTATGCACATGGGGATACTTCTTATTTAGCAAAACCTAATGGGAAAGGAGCAATACAGAACAGGGAAAAAAACCCCTTTCCTGACACAATGTGGAAGAAAGATGATAATATTCTCTTTCCATTTAAAAAAATATAACCAAAACAAGCACAAAGCATAAAAATAAAAATAGAATTCCTTTCAGAATTAAAAGCATGGACTCTAGGTGCCTGAATTTCTGATCATTTATGGCAGCACTTTAATCCAATGATTATTTTCATTAAGTACACTGAGGGAAATGCCTATACATTCCAGTAATAACCTTTTTTTTTTCTTTCTTAATTTATACTCCCAGTCTTCATACTAATCGTAACTAAACAGGGATGGATGTAAAGAAGAGATTTGGATTTCAAGTTCGGTATGTTGGAAGCCAGGAGACCGATTTAAGCTTGGTAAACAACAGAAAAAACAAGCCACAGGCAGTTTGGTCAACAGTTTTTGTGATTCATAGAGGTGCATGGACAACATGTAATTATTGGACAAGCACATCTAATCAAATCATGCTCTAACTCCTGGCAACACATGATTCAATTTTAGAATCATAGAATCATTAAGGTTGGAAGAGACCTATAAAATCATAGAGTCCAACCGTCAACCCAACAACACCATGCCCACTAAACCATGTCCCTAAGCGCCTCATCTACACATCTTTTAAATACCTCCAGGGATGGTGACTCAACCACTTCCCTGGGAAGCTTGTTCCAATGTTTAACCACTTTTTTCAGTAAAGAAATTTTTCCTCACATCCAATCTAAACCTCCCCTGGTGCAACTTGAGGCCATTTCCTCTCGTCCTATCACTAGTTACTTGGGAGAAGAGACCAACACCCACCTGGCCTACAGCCTCCTTTCAGGTAGTTGTAGAGAGCGATGAGGTCTCCCCTCAGCCTCCTTTTCTCCAGGCTAAACAACCCCAGTTC
>NW_008825615.1:5583929-5595066 GCF_000699105.1 Pygoscelis adeliae
CCCAGCGCAGAGTACACCTGTCTAAGCCGTGAGTCGCCAGCTTCTCTAGGAGAATGCTGTGGGAGACAGTGTCAAAGGCCTTACTGAAGTCCAGGTAGACCACATGCACAGCCTTTCCCTCGTCCACTAGGCGGGTCACCTGGTCATCGAAGGAGATCAGGTTGGTCAAGCAGGACCTGCCTCTCATGAACCCTTATTGCCTTTGGGCTAACTTTAATGGGTTGCTTCCAGCAGCTGCCTCAACCTGTTGCTTCAATTCCCACCATGCCTTCTCAGTTCTGTGTTGCTCCTTTCTTCACTGAAATATATTACCCACTTGAAACGGGTTTTCTTTTCTTACAGGTTATTTTGTGGTACAAATACTATTGTGACAGTAGCTGTGACAAAGCATGTTCTTGGTGTTTGAGAGTCCATGAGCTACTGGACGTGCATCGCAAAGCTGAGCAGTCAGGACTTGGCTGTGCATTTAGGGGGCCACTGCTGAATTCCTAGGGCAGTTGGGTTGCAGAGTTACAGTGCTAGAAAGCATATCCAGAAGTCATATAGACCAACCCCAATCCACATCCTAACAGCTGTTCTACCAACTTGCTCTTGAAATCCTCCAGCAACAGGGATTCTACGAGTGCCTACATAATCTTCCCAGTGCTTTGCTGTCCTTTGAGACACATTTGGGTTTTTTTTTCTTTTTTTAAATCTCCACGCTCATCTTTTTTACTACAGCTCAGACACATTCCTTTTTGCCTTTTCTACCACAGAAAGGGAAACATATTCCTTCTTTGCAGTAACTCTTAACATGTCTGAAAATTTATTTTTCTCCTTCAGCTTCCTTTGTTTACATGAAGCTATTCCATTTATCCAGTATTTAGTTTTCCCTAGTTTTCTAGACCGCAGAAAATTCTCACTGCTCTCACCAGGTTTCAGTTCAGATGAACTCTTGAGTTTCAAGTCAGAAGAGACTTATCCTTCCTGAAATACAGTCTCTTTGACTGAACTTATGAACAGAGGAGGCCTTTTCATACTATGCTATGAAGTAATCCCTTTGCCATACTGAAGTTCTGCAAGCTATATTCTTCTCTAAAACCTGCTGGCCTCCAGTCTGGTCTCTTACTACAATATGTGTCTTTCCTCTGCAATGGCAAATTTGCATTTGTGCAACTGAATTGTTGTTCCCTTAAGAAAATGTTAGTTCCCTCAATTCTTTTTCCTTAAACCAGTTTTCTGGGGAGTTTTATTTACCAGTCAATGATTGAGTCTACTTTTCCAAAAATCTAAATTTTTTGCTTTGCATATTTAATTCTGCTGCAGAATGACTATTTTTATTCTGCTGCTTTGGCTGCTGAGGACCATCCCTTTCACCCAAGTCACCTTTTACCTCAACATACTCAATGAACATCTTTCATTTAGTTTGAATCATGTCACTGACAGTTTCCTCTAACTTCTGTATCAAAAACCATTCCCAGCATACCCAGAATTTGCAGGACTATATGCTGCCAAATACATTAAATTGCTCAGTAAATATAAAGTTTATTGTTTAGTGATAAAATAATAGAGATTCTATATCAGCAGTTAAATTTTGAATCAATAACCAAGAGTTTTACCTGCAAAAAGTGAAGGGAAGTGAAAGTGTGAAAGAAATGCTTGAAAAGTGCCCAATATAGACCATTGCATCACAGCTTCATATGCACGTTAAATTTCAACAAAGAGAAAACCTGACTGTCTGCAATCCACATTAATTACAATATCAAGAACTTTTTTTTTATTTATATGTTACTTATAAATGCAAACCGTTTCTCCTTTAATCTTTCATTTAGTTATGAAAACCAAAAATCTTTGTGAAAAATTTAACAAAGTGCAAAATACTAGTCAATATCACTTTAAAAAACCATCAGTTCATTCATCAGTGTCTTTTTCTCCCCTCTTGTGAACACACATAGCCATCAACAGGTGTGTCCCCATTTGCTCTCCCATTTCGTACCCAGATCCCTGTGTTGTTTTGCAAACTGTGAACTAAATACTGCCCAAATAGACTAACACTATGGGACTACTGGTTTCTACCACCAGCTGAACTTATTTACAAATCATCTTCTCCCAACAAAAAATCTGCGGGGAGGAGGGGACACATCATCAGTCATTCCTCTGTTCTGCAGAAGGAAAATTAGACTGCAAAATGTTTTTTAAGGATCTTCTTCATCTATTTATACACTTTTCCTTTAAAAGATACGGGGTCTAAACTTTCCAAATCTAAGAATAAGCATAGAAATTTTATGCTTACCCAAACAGAACCAACAAATCTGTTCACCTTGCCATTACAGTACAGACTATTGCACGTTTAGGTGCCTTTTTGTTTATTCAAATATTCCCAAATATAAGCCATTGAAACTGAGAGCAGGGGTAAATGAAATGGCTCTTTCATAATGGTTCTGTGTAAATACTGATATGCAAGGATGCTGGGGACACCTCCATGTTCCGTCTGTCTCATTATCTCTAAAGTTTGACAGTGTAGAGAAAATTTACACCAACATCTGAAATACTTTACAGTCTAAAACAAGAAAAAAAAATCTTCTGGAATCATTGTGCTCACAATGATATAATTCCCATTAAAAAGAAAGTAGAAAAAATAGAAATGTTAGAAATTAGAAAAATTTAGAAAAATTGAAAATTAGACATTTTTCACATTGCCAGATAAGATTTTTTTATGAGACTAATCTTTACCTGATGTCAAAAGGTCACTGGAGGATGGGGTTTTGTTCTTTTTTGTTAGGTTTTTTCTCTAGGTATTTTTCAGTTTTATTCTGCCAGATTTTGCTAATTAATTTACTATAAATAATATATTTAGACAAACTTCAAGTGTTAAGAGTCATTACTGTTGGCCAAGACAGATTTCCCTTCGCTAATACTTGGTTTCAATCAAAATTTCTATTCACATAAATGTCAACAGGTTAATTAATGAATAATTAAATATGGGAGGGGCGGTGTAGGGTTTTTTTTTTTTTTAATGCAAACTATATTCAGAATCCATAGATAAAACTGGCTAATTGTTAAAGGTCATGAGAACGAATATGACCTGAATATATTAAATTAGAGACCCCAGCAATGAAATTATCAGAGTAAAATTACATTTCCTCTCTTAAACAGGCAGGTGTTAATAAATACACAAAAATTAACTAATTGAAGCCAGTAGCAGCTGTCAAGTTTACAACATTTCTTTGGGTTTTTTTATTTGTTCTTCTCATCCTGAGGAAAAGCAAAGAACAAGCCATATTTTACTGGTTGCTTCTGAATACAAACGGTAACAGGAAAACTAGCTACAGAATAAAGCGAGCAGGGATACACAATGGTAGGTACATGAGTCGCTATTTTTGTTGAGTTTTTCCTTTTGTTTTATTAAAAACAACAACAGCTGAAGAAAGTCTGATTCCGGCAAAGTGAATAAATCAAAGCTTTCATATAAACTGTAGTAAGCTTTTTACCTGTCTGATTAGTGTCTTCTCCAAGGATATCTTAATATTGTCTCTTAAATCTAGAGTAAGAAATTAAATGCAACTTGATTGAGGCAGTTTAAGGACCTGTCACTACAGTCTGGTGCCTGAGATGTTATAAAGCCAGGGACATCTGCTGCAGTAATGTGCAGGTGTAGCAGAGTATAATCCACATATTACACAGTGGTTTAATGTTGCTTTATAAAACTGCCATGTTTTAATCCTTTTTTTACTGGAGTTACATGTTGAAGGACATTCAACAGCACATAGGTCTTTCACTTGACTCTCACAAGTTGGACCATTCTCACTGGTCAGTGGCAGGGAGGATTTCCAGCTCTTCCTAAGTGAATGTACATAAACCGTATATTTATAATAGTAGACAAAAAGGTAAATACTGTCTTTGAATAGCTGAATTTGGGTCAGTAGTCATAAAATACATCTCTGAACATATATGTTTGCCAGAACATGTTTTTAGGAATTAGTTAAAATGGATTTTTTTTCCTTGATAATAGACATTGTTCTTCAATAACTAAGAATAGCTCGCATTCTAAGACTATTAGTAGTCTCTTACTGGCTGGTATGTATGCAGTACCATCAGAGCTCATTGCAAAAGTCAGGGCTTACATTGCTACACTGTTCTCTTCACGTGAAGAATTTTTAATTCCCTCCAAACACATTAAGCAAATTAAAAAAAAAAAAAAAAAAAGCTTTGTCCCTCTTTTTGTAGAAGCAAAGCAAGTGATACTGAATATTTGTTCAAAAATGGCTAAGAGGGAACCTGGCCATACTGTAAGCAGAAATCATTTACTTGTCTAACTACTGCTTGTATACCACACTGATAGATTGGGCATTGTTTTTTTCACCAGCATTACATACCTTCATACAAAAAATGAGGAATGCAACAGTGGAGTTGGAGAACACATTTTTCTTCTAAGTGACAACAGCATTTCCTGTGATATAATGATCAGAAGTTTTTCGGTTATTTATTTTTCTCTGTGAAATTACAAAAGGTTTATGTTAAGACCTGAGTAAAGTGCAGAACAGAGGGAAGAGATATACTGTGAAAGCACAGCTCTATATCTTAAATGTTTCAGGAAAAATGAAATTACTGCGATGAGATGTCGTCCTGCTTGAATCTCTGAATATGACTTGCTGTGTCCTTGGAAGGGCATACCATACCTGAATGCATGTTAAGATGGCATGGTGCCTCAGTGCAGCTGCTTTGGACAAGTGCTAAGGATGAGATTTTGCCCAGGAAATAATATTGAAGAAGGTCTTTGGGAAACTCTTCCCTCTGTCCCTGTCAGATTTTTAATATTCAGAAATAGGTGGATCAACACTGTGTAGTTTAAGTGGCTATTAGCTTCTGAAATAATCAAGTTTGTTAATCAAGGAATAAGCAAGACATCCTGTTATGAAATAGTAGTTATGCTGAGTTTCAGCTGAGATCCCCTGTAGCAGCTTCTAAATTTATAACTGATTTTATTCCATACCTGAAAAAATTATAAAAATAATAAATATTTAGGTTATGTAGGCATACAATTTTTAACATATCTCAGCAGCAGTATAGAAGCCAGTGTACTAAAATATTTTGCCATACTAAGAGACCTGTGACTTCTGTGAAACATAAATTTTAATTGCACACTGTTTCTGAGGCAAGGTGATGCTTTGCTACCTAAATAATAGGAGTGAGAGTGTTACAAATAGGATGATGAAAGTAGATGATGATACAAGTAAATAAACATTCTAAACAAGTTCTTGGATAGGTCTTAAACCATTACATAGAAACAGTTCCCTTACAATGAGTATGTAACATTTTGTACCAGTCTTTTCTTACTCCCTAAGCTTTACTCACCATAGTTTCTCCATTACATTTAAGACAGGCTGGTTGCACCAAAGTGCATACCCAGTCCAAACTCTGTTACACCTTGGCTTAAAGAAAGGGACGAGCTTTGGGAAAATGTATGTTAGATTTAAGAGCTGTGTTAGTTGTTTGTCTGATCTAGAGCTTTTGTCAACTTGATAAACACAGCCTTCAGTTAGGGGTGGCACAAAGATATCTCTTACCAAAGTAGAGATGGAAAGAACCATGATTTCGTAGGTCTCCATTTCCTGCACATACTACTTGGAAGATAAAATCCCTTGAGCAACTTCTGTAGGCACCATGAAGAAACAATTACTGGGGAAGATGAAAGTGAAGAGACTATCTTTCTGAATCAATGCGGATGTCTAACTGGATACTGAGAAGTCCTCATTTTAGGAAGAGCTCTCCTTCAGCACATATAGGAAAAAAGTACATTTGCACTAAGGAAGTTGTGAATGATTTAGACTAGCTTCCTGACTTCTTTCATCATTTGTTTAAGGGTGTACTTAGCTCCACAAAAATAGAGAGATGTAGCACATCCACAATTGTTTTTGTAAAAATGATACCTATGAGGCATTCGCTCATTGTACTCTCTTGGGTGAAATGCCAACAGCATCCCTAACCCTGCCCAGTAATCACAGCTACTGGAATCCTTTATTGCTTTTCTGTCTCAAAGTACCATCTATATTGGTAAAAGTAGAACCAAACGTAACAATATTCCCATTCATTGGATGACAAATAGTGTATGAAATGAAGCAAAAAATATACCTGTTTTGAGGGAAATGGTACTGCTATGGGAAAGGTACTCACTATTGCTATTGACCTTTGAAAAATAGTTCACATCTGTTGCTTGTTAACAAAGACGGGTTCCTGGCTTAAGTATCTCCCTCTGAAGTTAAATGTAACTATAGCACTTGTAGTGTGGGTTTGCTTATTTGTTTACTATGAACCACCAACCAAGGAATATTTTAGTCTAAAATATTTTGTCAATTGTTCAGCTATGGTTTTGAAACTTCGTCAGTGTTAACTTCCTGCTTACTACAGTCCAGTTACACAACTTACTAATTGATATGCTTGACGTTACTCACTGAAATACATTCCTATTACTACCATTGGGGGGACTCAGGCAAACAGTTACTCACATATGTAAGTATTGTCAGCAGCAGAGCTTTATCCAGCACTTTACTCCAGTACCTCCTCTTCTGATATTGCACTCTTAACGTCTTTTATTGCACCTAAAACATCTCATTTTATTTAAAAAAACTCACATGAAAAGAAAAAAATACTAATACTTACTTTTTTTATCTCAACTTTTAGGGCATTCCTCTACACATGCACATTTTATGATGTTAGCTCACATCTTTTATTGGTGTGAGGATTTACCTCCAAAAAAGTTGTTTATTATACTTTAATAGCTTCACAGAAGAACAAAGTTAGGGCCCTTTGCTTGATGTACACTTCAAAGGTGTTATGGCAAATAATGGAGAAACTCTAGTGAAATTGAAAATCAGTAGTACAATATTGTTGTGTACTGACCCTGAACATATAAATGCCATATAGCTTTCCATCATCTTTGACAAATTAGTTATATCTAAAAAAGATGCCAACAGTTAAATTTTCAAACTTGTGTCATTCAGCATCTTTTGATGTTGAAAAGAGACTGGTGAAATAAATCTGGATTACTCTTAATGATCTGTTGGTACTGAAATGGATATTTCAGCACAGTGGATATGTTACTTCTTGTTAAAGTACCTTGCCCATAATAGCATTTGCTGTGAAGAACTGTTTGTTTTCCTGATGATGTCAGAGAAGAGGAGGGGATTTTTCCTTCACTTTTTTTTTCTTTTTCACCATCACCATAAACAGAATTTATTTACAAATTTGTTGTTTTGTATATCACTTACAAACATTTACTCTGAAATCATTCAAATTTAGAAATAAATATTCTTTAAAATTTTGGCCCTTCTCATGCACATATCCCATGTACGCCATGGTTCTGCACTGTGTAAAATGTCTTTTCACTTAAAGCAAATCAAGTACCACTCAAGATGTCTTCGCTCTACACAGCACTCCAGCTGTCAGCTTTTATTCAAGAAACACCTACTATGAATAAGCCAGAAATAACCAGAGCAGCACTGGGGCAGACATCAAGCATTACCAAGGCCACAAGAGAAACTCTGCTCCGGAGAGAAATATGGCACAGCCTCTGGTTCAGCCATCTCCAAATTTTCATCAGAGTAGAAGATGCAGTAAGACAGAACAGTGCGTTTCCATTCCATGGATGCTGATGGGGCCCAAGTAGACCTACTGTTCCTCTAAAAGATTATCAGAGAAAAGGAGGACACCAAGAGTCTTCACCAGAGGTGTTATGAAATGGGAAACATAGCTGTGTGTAAAGAGGGCTGAAGGGGAAGTGATCTCTCCACCCACCCAGACCCTGCTTCACCCAAAAAAACAGGGTAAAAGAAGCAGCAGGAACTGAGATGCAGACTGAATTAGTAAGACTGCCAAGTGTAACTACTGAGTATAACTGCTTCTTCAGCCCCTGTATTCTCTCATCAGTTGTAAAGGAAAAAAGGGAGACCTTTCAGACATGTGGAGAAGGATTATCTCATAGCTGCTCAGCACATGGCAAAGCAAGCACTAAGTAAACTTTGTGTAACCTTTCTACAGCCCTTCTTCCTTTCACCTGAACTGTCCTGATAACCCTTAACTACAGCTCAGGATCAGTCCTGCAGAATACACAATGCACTTATATATTTCACAGTTTAATAAAATGGTATTGAATTGTTAGGAACATTTTTTTCCCCCTCTGCTAATGTCTTTGCTCCTTCCCAAATGACTCTTATAATGCTACAAACATTTATAACAAAAATTACAGGATAGTTGTTTTTCTGCTTTGGAAATTATTTCAACATTACTGTTCAATCCTTAGAAACATTAGGCAACCTGATTTAGATTATTTTTGTCTGGATGGAAAAGCATGGTCCAGCTCTAACAGTCTCCATGCAATTCCATGAGAGACTAGAATACCTTTTAAAATATTACAGCATTTAGAAACCTGGAAGCAGAATTAAATCCTGAAAGCAAGTTTCTTACACAGTCCTACAGGCTGTTTGTGACAAACTAGCTGCAAGCTTTTCCTTTTTCTCTCGAAGCTTTAAAGAAAATGAAATACAGATGAAGGTCACTTTTTATTATATTGCCCCCCCATTGTGAATGGGTTTATTTCTTTCTGCTTTTACTGCTAAGAAACTGCCCGTCTCAGCAGCAGAGATAGTAAAACACTTGTATTTCCCCCACTATACTCTAAGATTTTTAACAGATGGGCAAGAAAATCATAAGGGCTCTTGATTCATACCTGGGATAGATTAAGGAAGTGATAGCAAAACACAGCCTTCACTTATCCACTAATATCTCCTTAAGGACACACACCAATGGGAAACAACCAAGAGCTGAGAGACAAGAGCGGCTGCAAAGAAGAAAGGTTCACTGCCTGGGAAAAGGAGCCTCCCACCTGTCTTTGCTTCAGTGCCATCCACACCTCCCCAGCAAGCTCTGACTGCAAATGAGCTGCACCTGCACATTTTTCTAGCAAGGCTAAAGCCAATTAGTAATACTGCTAACACTTCTCCCTTCCAGAGCAACAAGTGGTGCATGCTTAACATAGGCACTCATTTTTGGGGGAGGTGTTTCCCAGTGAAGTTTCATTTCCTCTTTCATGTGTTCCTGGGGGGCTAGTCTCCATGCATGTGCACAGGTATATTTGTGCCTCGGAGAGGTAAGCTAGACTCTTTTAAAGAGCTAGACTTTTTTTTTAAATCCTACTTTTTTGTTGTTCTTGGTGGCATTATGGAAAAATTTCTCTCTTGAAAACAAACTAAATAATATGGGGGGAAAAAAAAGGCAAACAAACCCTTTCATCATTTTGGATGATTAAATGATGGTTTCTTCTCTCAAGCGCAGAAAAGAATTGGAAAAAAATCAAAAATTATAACTAGAGCTGTAACAAGGAGAACGCCTACATGTAAGGTCAAAGAGGAACAAAAATGGATGCCTTCCTCTCTTCTGTTAATGGCTGCTGTTGTAATTCAAGAAAAGGAAACAGTCCTGAAGTGGTAGCAGCAACATAAAGTACTGAAGGACTAAAAAGGTGTTCTGTGTATATTTGTATGCACATGCCTTCAGGGCCCCAAATGCCTTGACATGGCATCTCTGGTGGCAGTTGTTACAAGAGGCTAATACTTTAACTACATTTACATATTATTATACATAGTGTAATAGTTACTATATTTAAAATAACAATTGATTGAGTGCCCTTTCAACCTTTGAACTGCTTAATACATTACCATGAAAATCCCTAGGATGACTGCCAGAGATTTCTCCAATGCTGAAAATGGCCTTGAGTTTATACCTCTGCCATTTAGAAATCCAGCTAAAATGTACAGAATGGAAAGCAAGTACACAGAACAGCACAGGAGAGCTCCTGTTGTGGGTCTGCTAACGACATCCGATGCTGAAGAGTGCAGCAACGCTCTGAGATAAAGAGAAGCTAGAAGAGTTAGATTTAACAAAAAGTGACGGCAAATATCTAGTAAGTATGCTTTCCATTTCCATAGCAACTTCCATCAAAGGAACGGAAAGCACTTTAAAACATCAATCAATTTACCCTCAACACTATTGTGTGGCAGGCAAAATATCTATTAGAAGAAAGTAAGTTGCTTCCTGGTGATTGCTGGGCTCTATTTTAGGAGTCCTTTTTGCTACCTCTGCACTAACTTTCTCATTAACATTCAGACTTCCAATCTGTCTTTTTTGTGTTCTCTCACATGGTCTGTGGCATAAAAGGAGTGATCAGAGACATCGGGATAAAGCATGAATGTCATAGGATGTAATGAATTTAGCTATTACTGAACACCAGATCATCTTAGCATAAGCAGTCTTATCTACTGTAAGTCATCGCTGCAAAAAACCTCTTTACAATGGCAGATGTCAGAACATAGATGGCTTTCAACGATGGCCTCTTCCATTAAGCATTTTCCTGGTCTACCTGAGCAAAAGACATGTTTTGACTATCTATATTAAGCAGGTACAACATGCATGCTGCAATACTCAGCAGGCAGGCACCATGACCCAGTATAAGGTATTGTCGTGGTTTAACCTCAGTCGGCAACTGAGCACCACACAGCCGCTTGCTCACTCCCCCCCACCCGGTGGGATGGGGGAGAGAATTGGTAGAGCACAAGTAAGAAAAACTCGTGGGTTGAGATAAAAACAGTTTAATAATTGAAATAAAATGATAATAATAATAATATGATAATAATAATACACAGAGTAAGTGATGCACAGTACAATTGCTCACCACCCGCCGACCGACCCCCCCCGGCCAGCTTTCCCCCAGTTTATGTACTGAGCGTGACGTCACATGATATGGAATGTTTCTTTGGCCAGTTTGGCTGTGCCCCCTCCCAGCTTCTTGTGCAAGCACGAGAAACTGAAAAGTCCTTGACTAGTGTAAGCACTACCTAGCAACAACTAAAACATCGGTGCCTTATCAACTTTGTTCTCATCCTAAATCCAAAACACAGCACTGTACCAGCTACTAGGAAGGAAATTAACTCTATCCCTGCCGAAACCAGGACAATGTCCACCCCTTATTCTATACCATCTGCGTCATGCTCAAGTCTCATATTTTCCAGTACATTTTCATTAATTACCACCCTCTTTTTTTTCCTATATATATACATATATTTACCCACACAGAGATATCATTCCCTTAGTCTGTGGGCCATCC
>NW_008825615.1:5600658-5611584 GCF_000699105.1 Pygoscelis adeliae
TGGCCAGTTTGGGTCAGCTGTCCTGGCTGTGCCCCCTCCCAGCTTCTTGTGCACCTGCAGCCTTCTCAGTCGGTAAAGCATGAGAAACTAAAAAGTTCTTGGCTAGTGTAAGCATTACCTAGCAACAACTAAAACATGGGTGCGTTATCAACTTTGTTCTCATCCTAAACATTGTACCAGCTACTAGGAAGGAAATTAACTCTATCTCTGCCGAAACCAGGACAGGTATTTTGTGCCTGCAAATTATGGGTGGCTTTAAAATATTTTAAAAATAATTTTATGGAGTCAGTATGTCTGAAAATAAAAGAGAAATCCAGTAGATCATAAATTAGTATGTGACACACCTGTCCCCAACAACAGAAAATAGAGTCAACCTGGTTCCTCCTGCTCTTGAATTTTAGGAGTTGAGGATCTAAAGCCTGAAAAAGTCAGTTTTATGCTCTGTAGCCCATACAGACAGAAATTGAAATGGTCATCTCTTGACAAAGAGTTGTGCTAACTCTTTATGTTTTCTTTTATTGTACAGATGGCTCTACTGGCTAGAATGAAAGTGAAGATGACAGACAGGATTTTGGCCTCTAGAGAGAGAAGATCTCATTGTAAGGCTGGATGTTGCTTGATCTCCACCACTGAGGACAAGGTTAGAGTTGGTCATGGCCAATAAATTACCTCCCTTTCACTGTCTGGGTAGGTTTCTTGGCTATAGAGAAGGTGAAGGTTAGGATTAGGTTAAGGGAGTCTAAAGGTTGAAGAGGCCTTTTTCTTCTTGTGTGTTGAATGACTCTAACAGTTTTTGAAGAATACAAAAGCCCTTTTGTCCAGTACTTCATATCCACTTTTCCAGAAGAAGTGGGTTCTCCAGCTGTAATCAAGCTGACAGCTAAGGGTAGCATTTGGGAACCAGTAATTGAATGTTTTGACTGAATGGCCTTTCAGAGTTCAAAGGAAAGTAGATGTGTCTCATGACCAGTATTTTGTCAATTTTACTACTCACAATGGATCCCTGGGATACAATGAAGTTGAAAGTAAGAGTTAGGGTTTGTATTTTTAAATCTAAATACTGAAGAGTTCCTTTCCTTGCTGGGGGCTAAATGGCTCTAAGTGACAGCAAGAAGTCAGGTGCCACTTTCAGTATTCACTTTTCCAGAGGAGATGGATTCCCTTGGCTAGAATGGCAGGGTTAAAGTTAGGAATGGTGTCAGGATTTGCTAATCTAGAGATAGAAAAGTGTAGATGTTCAAAGTTAGGCAGAGGTTTAGTGTCAATTATGGCCAGTATGTGATGAGCTCTTTCATTTCTGGGATAGCTCTCCTGCATTTAGTCACATTAATAATTAGGACAGGGTAATATAAAATATAAAATACCCTCTTTGCTGTTTGCTAACGGGCCTGAGAGTAGGAAGAGGTAAGGTATCCTTTTAGGTCCCATGCCTTATATGTATATTTTCTGAAGAGATGGAACCCTGGGCTATAATTAAGGTTAGAGTTAGGGCTGCTGGTTGGATGTCAAAAACAGAGATCCCAGATTAATGCTCAGTGCTGCATGTCCCATGGAGTAAAGAACTGTGCTGCTGCTGTCATTTGTGGCTTATTTATGCTTTCTTTCACTGCTCAGGTAGTTCTGCTAGCTATAATGAAGGCAAAAGCTAGTTAAAGATTCAAAAAACCACAGGCTGAAGAACTTATCTCCTTGAGCTCTGTGTGTTACAGAGGTTTTGTTATGTATTCTACAAAACTGCTATACTAAACTGAGACCTTGTTTCAGCAAGAGTCATCAAACCAAGTTAAGTGTGGTGTATTAAATCTCATACTTAAGACTGGATACATGGATATAATTCTAGAATTAGTTCAGAGTTTAGATAACAAGGCAGAGGTCAGAAATTGCTCTCAAAATAAGCAATGGAAGTAACTCGGCTTCTTTTTGCCTTTGGGATACTTCTGAGCAAGGGCAAGTGTTTGGGAAAAAAGGTTTCTCGAGATGTTGCTGGACACTGTTGAGTACTGCTGATCCCTTGGGTTTCTTGCAAGTATTTAGGTCTTGTTTCCTGTAGGGGCTTCTTAGCTAAGTATGCATCTAGCCTTTGTTTTAGGTTTTGATTTCAGAGAAAACAGAAAATGATAGGTTCAGTGTTTGTACCAGGTTTCAGCCTCTGCTCAATATCAAGGACTCAGAACGAGCCTTTCTTAAAGGCTGAGTATGCTATAGGTTACATAGCATGTATGTAAGGGAATGTCACTAGTTTATCGTATTGCAATTTGTAATAGCTTTGACTTTAAACTGACAACATTCCCATGTTTATTTGGTTACCTTATATAACACATGAAAATATATTAACAACAAATTAGGTTTTTATGGGCATAGATTTTTAAAATCATATTCAAATACACATTTCTTCTATTCGAATAAGAAAATTATCTTTTTAGAATTAACGATTAACCATATTTGACCTGAGAGTAGCTGGCAATGAACACACTCATGAAGGAATAAGCAGATGGTTTCAAAAGCTGCTAGTCCTGCCTATGTCATCTTCACGATCCTTCAGCCTAGAGCACACCAAATGAATCATAGAATAAAGGAGAAAAAAAAGCGGGGGGGGGGGGGGGAAGGAAGCATTTTTTAACCGCTGGCATACATTTTTGGTCTGGAGTGTAAAACACAATTAGCATTACCTACCAACTGCTTTTATAAACTATTGTTCTGGTCCATCTATAGCACCAAAACAAATGACTTTGTCATCTACCTTCCACTTACAGAAGAAACATTTTCCCAGTTAGAGATTACTGAATTTATGATAACACGTACTTTTACAAGAGAAACATAAAGTGTTGATGTCACATACAATGATTATGTCACAGAGACACCATGTCTCCCTTTTGTTGTTAGTGAGATACACATCCAACTTCTCTCCAAAAGATGAGTGAACTTTGGCATTTAAGTTTCTTCATGGTTTTTAACTAACAAAGTCACCTGACTTTGTCCATTATTTTTCAATAGCATTCTTTTATTCCTTTAGGACTAAGAGGAATATGTATTTGTCTCTTATCAAATTCAAACATTACAGAAAAGTACTCTTGCACCATATAATCCCATTGGCGACTTCAGGTGCCATAATACAGGTGATTTTTTTTCTTTATATAATGCATAATGGCAAACATTACTGAATTCATGCAGAAAAAAATAGCCACTCCGTATAGGATAGGAGAAAAATTTAATATTAACTTGAACTGCACTCCTCACAGCCAAGCAATATACTACACTATTTAAGCAAAATTACCATTATCTTCTTTACAAAGGAATAGTGGTTTGGAAATCCAAACCATTTAAAACATTATTTTACCTCTACTGATTTGAGGACCCTGTTGTATAATACAGTCCTTGCCCAAGACAATGGATAGAAAGAGAGAGGGAGATGTGAAGGGACTTGTCCAAAGCCATCCAGAAGATCAGTGATCAGTAACTAGTCATATTGGTTTCTGAATGGTAACTCCGGTACTTAATAATTCAGTAATATTTTGCTGAAAAGGACCTTGAGTATGAACTGTCTCTCTGAATAGGAGCTTGAATATTAGTTTCAAACTGACCTCTATGAAGTCAATATAAAAATTATCAAGTTACTTGGGCTGGCCGGCCAGTGTAGCATGCCTTCTCCTTTCCTAATGTTAAATCACATTTATTTTATATAAGTAAATTAATTGCCTCAGGGATACACTGTGATGATGATCGGAATGTAAAAATAGTCCTTATAGTCTTACAAAGGGAGAGAGTGTCCTTAAAATATTCCTTAATGTGTTTCACTCTACAGAAAAGGGTTAAGAACTCTGCCTAGGTGAATGCATGCGAGTAGAGTAAAATATGAAATCAGTTATATTTAAGTTACTTAATTCAACCTGACTGTTCAGTGTTTAATCAACTGGATACAGAGGCTTATATCCAGACCCCTGAATGATCATCATTGAAGATAACAGTCTAGGAACTGATGTCCAAGTTGTTCTGGAGAAGTTTGGTTCCAAGCAACCTTTTTTAACTGATGATTTGAAATGACCATGTTTGTTTTGGTTGGTTGGTTGGTTTTTTAAACAAGAACATGCGAGTCACTAGAAGACAGGACACAGCCTGTTTAGATGCAACCAAGACAACGTTCTACAGAAGAAAATGTGCACAGATTGCTATTAAAAAAAAAAAAAAAGGATATCAGAAGACCTTTTTGGGAAGAAGAGTCAGCCTAATTTATTTCCTGATCTTACTGATGAGAGTTGAATCATGGACACACTAGGGCAAAAGAAACAGCTTCTGTCATAGTTACGGCTCTGGCTTCAAAAACAAAGTAAACCAGGAAAGACAAGCCTGCATAGTTTACACCAGACTTGATCACATTTCTACAGGCTTCAGATGACCGATTTCTGCATTCTCTAAACATACAGTTATATTAGTGAAAGCGCAGCACAGACAATAATGAAGATCTGTGCTGCATTTGCAAGTGAAATGAATGGGCACAAAGCATGCTACGCTTTTATCTTTGTAATTCATCATATTAAAAGTAATCATGGCAGGCTTAATTATGTGAGCACCAAAAATAAATAAGTAAACAAATAGCTTTCAAATTTTTCTGAGCATTGTGATTTTCCTAAGCATCATAAGTCTGTGAGTTGGAGTGCTGGATACAATCTTCCTTACAACAGAAGACATTTTGAGAAGAAAATGCTAGTTATGAAAACTGCTAAGACTCTTATCAAAGACAGAAAGAAAGGTGCATACATGACTCTATAGAGTCAGCAGTTTCTCAGTGTGTAGTAATTTTTGACAGAATAAGCCATACCTCTGTAGTATATTCCAAAATCAATTTTGTTCTTGGCAATTTGAGTCAACTCTATTCCAGCTGCAAACATTGTGACAATAGCAAGTTATTTTCCAAACTAGGGCTGACTACTCCATGCTACAGTAATGAACAGAGTAAAGTCTTCCAAACATCCCATTGAAATCCATGTCTATTTAGTACTGGCTATGTGCTGTGTTTACACTGTGTGCAAAATTAAACAGCATATCTTCATATCATCATTGAAGGACCTGGAACAGCAGCTGCTCTGAGGGAAGTTTGTTTTCCTTCAGAGGAAGGGAAACAGTATCTTCAAAGTGAAAACACAGGCTCACGACTTAAACTTTTTTGTTGCTGCAAAAGGACGCTTATTTTAATGCCCACATCAGGTGGAAAAAATGGTACATTTTAAATTAAACTTCATTTTCTTTCACTTTAACTATGGGTTAGAAGCTATGGATTTGAAAGAAAACACCAGTGATGCTTCATAAGGAAAACAGTGTTTCAGACAACAGAGAGCCTGAGTGTTTTTTTTTTTTTTAAATTACCTGTCTCTAGGTATGAAGAACTTCTTTAGAGTGGATGCAAAAGAATGTGTAAGGTTCTCTGCAAGCAGGGAGTCTATAAACAGGAATATTTCATTGCTGCTTTGCTCATTTATAGTATTGTACTGGATACAGAGATTAAGCTCTTTTTTTTCCTATTTGCTGGCTTTGCTAGAGCTCACTGAACTTTCACAGATACAATGAGTGAGAAGGCTGAAACATGAAGTTATATGCTGTAAATTTGCAGTGAGAAGAGAAATGCATGGTAGATGTATTGATCACAGTCTTTCTAAAGTAAAAAGATACAGGAGTTTCAAGGAGCTCCTCTGGCAGCAGTATCACTGAGCAAGAATGGTCCACAGTTTATCAGACAAAACAAACAATGTTGTGTCAGGTTCGCATCAAGACTTCTTCCACATACATACAGAAAGTCATTTTAAACACTGCTCTCATCACAATAAAAGTCATAAGAAGAGATGTTTCCTCTGACTTCTAAAAGAAGAGCTCAGGTGTGGGCTGTAATCCCTGAAATAAATTATGTATTGTGATCCAAGGTTAGCTGAATGAAAAAGATTTTGTTGCCTTCTTATCCTTGCGAGACTCCCTGCCCCAGAGTAAAATGTTGCAGAAAGAAATGGTGCTATCTGAAGAATACCTTTCTGGAATATAAGATGTCTCTGAAAATATGGTACTTTCTGCATTTTGGAGGTAACGTTTAAAGTGTAAATATTTAGTTTCAACAAGAGGACAGCCATATCTAAAAGGTTCAGGAGCCTGTAACATGTAAATAGCACTAAAAGGGCTTTAGGATTTTTGAATATTGGTAGCTATACACCTGGACCCATAATTTTCTTGATATATAAATTACTACAGGTTCTTTGGAATAAAGATAGAAATTCTAAGATAATAGACATTATAGACCCTGGTGACTGGGTGCATGCATCCCAAAATCACAATTACAGAACTTCATATGTTACCAGAAAACCCTTAAACAGATCTCTCCAAACTTCACAAAAAATATTGACAACTATTTAAAATACTAAATATCTTCAGGCTGAGATCTTCAAAGTTCAAGAATCTGTTACGTTTTTTCACACATAGCAGCTATCACCTACCACTGCAACCAGTAAGGAAAAAGCTTCAAAATACATTTTTTAATCAAATATCTGGACGGTATAACATCATTACATTTCCTGTACCACTGATGCTACCTACGAATCTGTTCTGGTTTTCTTAGAATATATATTTCGACGGTTCTTTCACAAGAAAAAGTTAAGAATCAAACCTGAACTTTTTTAAGTCTTAAGGAAACTGAAGAATATTGCCTCTCTCCCTGTCAGAATTAAAATTAATTAGTGTAAAACCTGAGGTTGGGTAGTGGTTTTCAACTGACTAATATTCACTGGTTGTCAATATATCTAGCTGTTTTACAAGAGCAGCGAGTTTCACATGGATATACAAATAATTAGAGAATGTCTTCAGTTCAGACTTTGATAACTTAAATTGCTTGATTTGAATGCTAAATTCATAAAGCTAGTGCTGATTCTTTGCTTTTGGATTTAACATTTCATTTCATATTGCTGATCATGGTAGTGAGTATTGCACACTCGGGACCAGTTTAAAGTCGTGCCTGGATATCTGCAGATGAAGGAATGTAGGAGAGAGATGCACGGCTTACTTATGGTAATCACCCAGGTTAAGCATT
The DNA here is from genome assembly GCF_000699105.1 of Pygoscelis adeliae. Classification (NCBI taxonomy): domain Eukaryota; kingdom Metazoa; phylum Chordata; class Aves; order Sphenisciformes; family Spheniscidae; genus Pygoscelis; species Pygoscelis adeliae. Next base: position 5,607,722 of record NW_008825615.1, read on the forward strand.
AATCCACGGTATGTAAATTCCAGCATTAACTATCATCTGTACTCATCATTATGTCTGAGGTTGTCTGAAGTGAAATAAATCTGTGGTATGTTATGACATATTAGTGTTCACTGTTAGCTTATTTCAGAAGAGAACTACCACGACATGCTTCTGTCTCAATTAAATAACCAGATAGTCCTGTCTACGTAATCCTCATTTTTCTTAATTTTGTTCATTCTCTACTGTTAATATTACATTACTAAATAAGTAATGACTAAATTAGGGCAAGTGAAGGCTGGGTTTTTAAGAACTTTCTTATGCAGCATATATACCCGTTTGGGGCAGAACGATATCTTGTCTGACTTTAGTGATGGTCACAGCACATTTTTTAGATAATTAACTGGTTTGATGACTATATCTAACTGTCCTTACCACTATATTGCTTAAATTCGTTTTTAGAGATGCCCATACTGGAGTTCAGTTTGCATATGTGATCCTCAAGTTTATGCACATAACACAAAATATTTGTTTTGAAGTTTATACAAATACAAACTATTTACGTTTGTGATTTACACATTCATTTTTAAAGGCCCCGGACCAAATTTCAAAATATGGTCTATCTGTTCATGATTAACTTTCTGTAGGAATTGCTGCATATTAAAATAACCTCTGGGTATAGATTAGTTTGTCAGGCAATCTCATGCTTATGAATTGCCCACAAAGAACTTTTTTTTGAGCACTACAAGTATTTACACAAAAAAATAACCACATGTAATTGCATTTCTGTGTTTGAGTACTTTAAATAAGTTCTACCAAGGCAGCTTACATGTGCTACCATTTGGTTTCGGCAGTTACTAATAATGAATATTAGGCGGCCTCCAGTTTTCATCAGATATGTGGTAGGAGACTGGACACCACTCCAGTGATTTATGATGTAAGCAGACAGCAACGCAATAGCAGAAAGGAAGAAATTAAACTTTAAAAAGAAACAATGTCGACAAAATCTCTGACATCTTAGATAATATACATCAAAGCCATGATAATACCTAGTATTTGACAGCTCTGCAATATACTTTATGATCCCATGACTCCTTTTTTTTATATGCTAGTATCCACTGGAAGAGTCCCCTATCTGTCTGTTCATAGCTCCCTCCTCACCTGCTGAGGCCAAAATGTATGGTGAGACTCAAAAAGCAGTAAATGTATGCCCCTGCCATGCTCAATGTTGCTCTCAGGTCTCCCTGGGGAGGGAGAAGGCTTTTTGGTAGGACTCCCTACCCTTAGCTGGGTCCCTGAGAAGTGAGTGAAACCTTAGATGATTCCAGCTGGCCCATAACTCCTGGAGTCTGGTGTGCTCTCTCTCTCTCCCCCAGTTGTTGCTGCTCTACATTTCACCTCTTAGCTTAATGAAGCTCTCATAAAGCAACTGATTGAGGAGCACCAAAGCTTCAGACCCCTGTTTTCTTCTTGGCAGGGGAAGAAGCTTCCTGTGGAGCTGACTGCCTTTATCTAAAGGCTCTCTCCAAACTGACATACAGGAGAAGATTGTCCTTAGAGAGTGTCCTTTGTCCTTTCTATCCTTGTACTGTCATTTTTTCTGTTACTGGTGATGATTAACACAGTGAAACGTAAAACGTGAAACATTCACATAGAGCAGTGTTGAATCAAAATCCCAAACATGTCTGCTATGGCATACGCAGCCTGTTCAGAAAAAATGAATTGAGCATACAGAAACTTGTGTAAAATCACCACAAGATAAGCATAATCATAGTTATGCTTACATTCCTCTACTGTATAAAATCATGCTGATCAAATGAATTAATCAGGACACCACAGATTTTAAGATGCAAGTGTTTAGGCTCCTTTCCCACATTGCACCGACTGGCCAACAGGATGAGCGTGAGCTGGCAGGGAGCAGGGCCATTAAGAAAGCTCAGAAAGAGGATTCCTGGAAAATCGTGGCCAAAGCTTCAGCCTCCCCAGAATATGTCCCCTGGAGCCTTTTCAGGCTCTGTCTTCTATGCATGGCATCAGTGGGCTGCTGCACTGGCATTTGGCCAGTGTCTATGCCTTATGGCTTGGATTGCAAAGCACGTGAGCATAGTTAGTGCTACTTAAGGGAACAATAACTAATCAGATTTAGGGGAGAGATGGTACTGCTTTCTGTAACTGAACACGTTTCACTCTCCTACCTAATCATGCTCTCCTTTTTTCTCAAGAACACAGGAACACTTCACTGGAAACTGAATGGAGATGAAAATATAAAGTGGAATGAGAGCTGGATTTAAAGCTCATGTGTAATCAGGCTGTGTGAATGAGATGAAAGCTCAGTTCAGTCTCCTCCCTTCTCCCTGCCCAACGGGTGCTGACACAGGAGCAGAATTTATCGCACAGTAACTATACCACAATTGCCATTTGTAGTTGTCCTTTTTCAAGTTATAACATCAAGAAATAATATTTCAAGGCCAGATGTGCTATTTAATCACTCCTCTCCATTCAGTTTTGTGAAAGTTGTTGTTACAAAAATAGGTTGGTGAGTACAGAATTAACGTAAGGCCCTGACCTGGATTTTGAGGGAGCAGTTGTTTTATTACCTGTCCTTCTCTGCTGTAATTTTCTCATCATTTGGTGCTTCAGAAAGCATGCGTTCAGGAAACTTGGATTTAAAAGCATTCATGTTTCCAGCTAACATTCTGAACTTGCTTTATGAAATCCATTTCAGAGGCTAATATATAGCAGTCCTTTCAATATATACAGCAGGAGGAAGCTGTGAACTGGTTTTGACTTTGGTGGTCACCCATGGGACTGTCCATCCTAGAGTCTGTATACATGAAGAAAGCTGTCAGAAGATCTGAAAAGTGAAAATTAGGTATACCACTGTTTACTAGCCTATTTTAAATCCAGTTTCCTTTGTTTCAAGGGTTGGAAGGATAGGATGGGTAGGTACACGATGCTCATCAGCCTGAAAATGGATTAAACAATAGCCAAAGCCGAGTCTGCTTTTCGCCCTGATTTTTTTTTTAAACATATATGAAACCTTACTTCTCTGTCACCCCCAGTGGAGGGTTTCTCCAGTTCTCTGCAGACAGACTTTTCTCTATAAATTAAGGGAGCTTTTGTCAAGTGAATTTAAAGCATTAATTGCTATTCCAGGAGCTCCTAAACCCCCTCCTTGTGAACAATGCTTATACTAAAACTGCACTACTATCAAAGATTGCCTCATCAGTTGGATCTTTGTGATTTTAGGTCAGGGCAGAAAGAATTGAAAAGATCTGGGTGATTTTTGACACTACAAAAAGAAAGGGAGGAAAACATTCAATTTTAAGAAGAAGCAAATAAAGGAACAACAAGATACCTTTTCTTCAACGTTACACACAGAAGAAACTATTCTGTGAACTGCCCTGTAAAGTACTGCAAAGATATAAAACATCCAGCAGACATCAGTAGGAAAAGAATGGGGTGTTTTCTTCTTATCTTCTTGTCAGGTAGTCTTTTCAATCAACTGCAGATGATCTGACACAATATCAGCTTCTGTAAGTTAAGGGCTTGATAAACAAGCCGGAGCATGCAGTGGAGACAGAACTGCTCTTACCGCACAGGCGCCACAGTCAGCAGGTACACTTTCCAGCGCCCTGAGCTGGAAAACAGGGACGGCGAGCAGGATGAACCCCCCATAATCCAAGAGGAAGCGGTCAATGACCTGCTACGTCATCTGGATACTCACAAATCTATGGGGCCGGATGGGATCCACCCGAGAGTGCTGAGAGAGCTGGCGGAGGAGCTAGCCAAGTCGCTCTCCATCATCTATCAGCAGTCCTGGTTAACGGGAGAGGTCCCGGACGACTGGAGGCTGGCCAATGTGATGCCCATCTACAAGAAGGGCC
>NW_008825615.1:5612982-5614094 GCF_000699105.1 Pygoscelis adeliae
TCCCTGGAAGTATTTAAAAGACGGGTAGATGAGGCGCTTAGGCACATGATTTAGTGGGCATGGTGGGTTGGGTTGACAGTTGGACTCGATGATCTTGGAGGTCTCTTCCAACCTTAATGATTCTATGATTCTATGATTCTATGATTCTACAGGTTAATATGACATTTCTCTGAGCACAGTAGGCAAGCAGGAGCCCAAGATGCTGCACCAAGAGAAGCATATGAAGAAACCCAGAGAGAAAGCACTAGAATAAATATTTTCTCATTAATAATATCACATTAAAGTAGCAAACTTAACAGAAAGGTCTGTGGTTGGCAGAATGTAGGGTACCAGTTCAGAAAATCCTACTCTGATTCAGTTCAGAAGTTTATGATCCAAGTTCAGTTGGCTCCTGAAGCATGGCAGAAAGATTGTCCCTTTCCCATAACAGCATGGGTCCCCTGATCCTTTAGGTCTTTCTTTATGCCCAGCTTCAGAGTCCCAGAATGAGGGGAGGGGGGCAAAGGATTTCCTTGTTTACAACTATAGTAATTTGTTCTCAGACTCCAGTCTGTCCTTGGAAAGGTTAATAGCTTCACAGGGCCCAACGCCTCTTTCCACAGAATTAAATTACACAAAGAGGTTAAAATAAAGGTGTGTCAGCACCATAGCATACTTAAGACTTACTCTGCTGGCTGATATTGCTTTAAAAGACAGAGCTCTCGTTTCTTTCATTGCTCTGATGTGTCACATCATTGCTAGGACGTGATCACTCTGCTGCATTGTGGAATATGTCTGAGAAGAACACGAAGACCAGAAACTCCAGTATAGATCGAGAACATGTGACTGTAGCATCATCAAAACTGTGCTAACCTACAGCACCTCACTCTCAGGAATACCATTTCAGTCTAGGAAACATGATCCATAACTCAGTCCTGCTGCTTCTCCTCAGCCCTTGCTTTCTGAAAGGGATAATAAATCTATTGCTGTGATTTTGAGCTCTGCCTGAATAAAGATTAAGATCATATTTCATCCCTGTTCATGAATGACTTTTATAGTGGAATAAAACAAATATCTTCTTCCGTAGAGCAATGTTGTAAAGCAATAAATCCCCTCCTGGTTATAAAAGGAGC
>NW_008825615.1:5614132-5617824 GCF_000699105.1 Pygoscelis adeliae
TATGCAGAAGGAAGCCAGCAGAAGAAACTGAAAGAACTGATCTCACATGCAAAGATGCAAACACTGTGCAACGGACAGAGTGATGTTCTGGGCAGAGAACCCAGGGATTATGTAGGGATACTGCCAAGGGCTTTCTCCCACAGGCAGCCCAAGTGAGCACATGGGAGCCATGCTCCAGAAGGACCAGGAACAGGAAAGCATCTTCAACATGTAGTGTTGCGGTGTTCAGTACAGCTGCATCTTTAGATGAGGTGAGTAGACATGGTACTAGGGCTAAAAGTGAATGCAAGTTTTTGGCTTTTAAAAGTATCCAGGCGTATGTATGAAGATATTTACCATCTTTGCATACATTCTTTTGTTCAGCCAAACCTAAATGTTCACCCTCTTTTGTATGCCATGTGAGAAACTAACTGCATAAAAAAATAGCAGTGAAGAGCATATTCATTCAGCAATGTTTTCATTTGGAGTTTGTGACCTCAAACAGACTGAAGATAAAAGAAATGGATAGCAAAATAGAAACTAATGACAATTTTTTGTTCTCAAATATTTCTCAAGGAGAAAGGAAATTAGGCTATGTCTGGACAAGCGTACCCTGCCACTGTCTTATGCAAAAAATGTTCTGTGTTATAGGAAAAAGAGTGAGTTTGATCTTTGGTCTGAGAACTGAACATTAAAAGAAACTTGCAATCCTCTATGGCATGGCCATGATATTGATTGATACTTGGTCTAACAAAGAAAGCTTCAAGGAGAAAATCGTATTTATTCATTATGAGTCCAGATGTTTGAAGTGGCAGAACTGAGAGCAGAGGCAGCGCCATGTGAATTGCAGTGACAGAGGCATGTCAGGACACAGTGAGATGCGTTGTCTGACTGGGTCCACAGAAGCCCAATGAGTGCAAAACTGAAATGAGAAATTGCAGTGTTGGGACTGCAAGCAGCGCTGGCTGTGTTTGTGCTACAGAAACCTGCCAGCTGGGCCCAAAATTGCATATGTTTATTGTCCAGAAACGCTTCTTCAAATCAAGTGATACGCTACCAAAGCCAAAATCTGGAAAGCCGCAAAAGCCTCTGACTTCTGCCGGGTGCCCCTGTGCAACTGCCATGCGCTGGGAGGCCATCGCTGCATCCTCCCGCGGAAACGCTAGCAAGGCATCTCGGACTGGAACCAGCATGTCTCCTGCTGCCCTTACGGTTGGTTTTCTTCCTCCTACTGGGGGAAAGAGCAGGCATGAAGAAACAACCGTGAGCCCAGAAACCCTTGTGCTGTGTCCAGTTCCAGAACTGAAAAAAACAACTCTACCCAGCAGAGATACGAAATATGAAAGGATACCGTTAGAGTCAACACTAAATCACCTTCTATCTCACTTCCCTGTAGAGGCTGGCCTGTGGACAATCACACAATCACACCACAACCAAATAGTCCAAAACCTAAATGTTCAGCCTAGACTAAACATTTGCCCTTTTCCCGGCCAAAGGTGGTTGATATTATTTGTTCCTCTGCTGCCACTACCTTGAATGTAAACTCACAGAGTTTTCACGTGCACCTGTAGAAGTGAGTCCCTCTCTAAAACACCAACATAAGCCTCTCCAGCATTCATAGTAGCTTTACTTATCCATGCTTGGGACTGTGCTGGTTAAACAGAGCCTGTAAACAGGGAAAGGACTGCTTAGGAGTACCAAACCAGGCCTCAGATTTGTTACAAGCTATTGCAGGCAACATACCAAATAACTAATTTCATAAACAAATCAAGTTTCATCCTTAGGGACTTAAGTTTTCTACATAAAATCCTGTTTTGCCCTACTGAGTATTTTACTGCTTCAATTCCCTCACTTCTCAAGGTCACACATTTCCTCCTGAATGCTAGCCCAGTTTTCTTTTGAAGTGATAACGCTTCTGAAGTTTGTGGCATCAGTAACTGGTATGAGCTCATCTGGTATTCTGTGTGAAAACCTGAGTCTGCAATTATTCTGCTAACCTCCAGCTTCTCTGTCTTAAGAAAACCTGATGATTTTCCTTATAGCAATCGGATCAAGCATTTTACTGAGGCTGAAGCAAATTAGATTTAACCCATTGTCTTTTCCTAGAAAATTAAATTTTCTCTAATGTCTTAACTACTGACCAAAAACAAGTCTAAAGGAGCATCGCTTCCTTGGATCAGGGTCTCTTTTTGTCAATAGATCTGTCACCTGTCACATCAAGCCAAAAGCTAGCCCTAACTTTACTTAAGCATCTGTTCTCCAGTGCGTACCTTGAAGGTTAAAGTCTTTTGTAAAGACACAATTACCAACTGTATTTTGTAAAGACACAATTGCCAACTGTATTTCTCTCCCTCTAATAATATCGCAGCACTCTCATTCCAGAATAACAGCTATTTGATAGTTTACCTGGATTTTGTAAAGTTATGATAAGAACATCCGTCCTGTGTTCTTTGCACCCAAAATGTTTGTGTGTGTATATATGTACTTATTCACACACTCACACACAAACACACACACATATAATTCTCCTCACTGCCATAAAATTCAGTGATTCAACAGTAGAATTAAAATGATTCAAAATCAGTGTTTTATACAAATCCACAATTATTCACCACTTCCAGCTTGAAGCAAGAACCATCTTCTCTTCAGAGAGACACAAAACAGTAAAACATGACTTTAAGAGGAATATATTCAGCCTGCCAGGGGAAAACTAATTTCAAAGTTAGGGTTCCAAAGCTGCAGCCCACCCCTGGATATACCTCTTTATTTCAGTATCTTGTATGACCATAGAGTTTAATCAAACTATCTTTAGAAGGCAGGCAGAGAACAGGATTAAAGTTTGCTGTTCACATTTAGTTTTGAGATTTCATGGCCTTTGAATTTTTACAAGAAAAACTTTAGTTTGAATGTCTTATTAATGGTATTTTCCCAGCTTTTACTCTCTTTGAACATAAAAAAGGGCTGGTGTTTCTGTTACCTGTATGTATGTGATGGGTTGATCTTGGCTGGCTACCAGGTGCCCACCAGGCCACTCTATCACTCTCCCTTCTCAGCAGGACAGTGGGAGAAGTAATAACCAAAAGCTTGAGGGTTGAGGTAAGGACAGGGAGATCACATCATGGGGAAAACACTCAACTTGGGGAAATTAATTTAATTTATTGCCAATTAATAACAGAGTAGGATGAGAAGTAAAACAGAATAAAAAATGCCTTCTGTCCAACTCCCCTTCTTCCCAGGCTCAGCTTCACTCCTGACTCTTCTACCTCCTCCCCCCGAGTGGTGCAGGGGGATGGGGAATGGGGATTGTGGTCAGCCTGTAACACTTCGTCTCTGCCGCTCCTTCCTCCTAATGCTCTTCCCGACTCCAGCATGGGGTCCTGCCCATGGGATACAGTCCCTCATTAACTTCTTCAGCCTGGGTCATTCCCCCAGGCTGCAGTTCTTCAAGAACTGCTCCAGCATGGGTCCTTTCAAAAGCGTACAGTCCTTCAGGTGGACTGCTCCAACATGGGTCCCCCATGGGATGACAAGAGTCAAAATCTGATCCTGCATGGGCCCCTCTCTACAGGCCACAGTTCCTGCCAGGAGCCTGCTACAGTGTGGGGTGTCCACGGGCTGCAGCTACCTTCAGGACATAACTACCTGCTCTTGTGTAGGGTGCTCCACAGTCTACATTGTGGATATCTACTCCACCGTGGTCCTCCATGGGCTGC
>NW_008825615.1:5618023-5619069 GCF_000699105.1 Pygoscelis adeliae
TCCTGGTGTCTTCTCACAGAAGCCCCCCCTGCGGCCTGCCCCCCCCACCAAAACCTTGCCACATAAACCAAACACATTCTACCCCTTGCCTCTATGAATCACAGATTTAAGAATTATCATTAAAACACACATTCACCATAGAATCTTCACAAACTTCACTGACATCAACAAAAAGAATTCCCCACACCAAAGTCAAAATAACATCATCACAACACTGACAAAAGTGGACAATTTACACACAATCCACCCTTTGTCCCTTCACAACAAAAATTCCCCACAATTATTCCGCTCTCTGGCAATGTTCAGTCCATGTTTTGCCCATTACCTCTCACAATTACTGTCCTTATCTCAAATTCCTCTAGAGCCCCACTGTGGGGCACCAAAAAAGACTGTGGTGGGTTGACCTTGGCTGGCTGCCAGGTGCCTACCAAACAGCTCTCTCACTTCCCCTCCTCAACAGGACAGGGGGAGAAAATAAGATTAAACACTCATGGGTCAATATAAAGGCAGTTCAATGAAGAAAAGCAAAGGCCATGTGCAGAAGCAAAGCAAAACAGAAAGATTTAATTCTCTACTTTCTGTTGGCAGGAGATGTCCAGCCACTTCCTGGGAAGTAGGGCCCCAGTATGCATTGTGGTTTCTTCGGAAGACAAATGCCTTAATAACGAATGTACTTCCTTTTCCTCCTTGCTCTTAGCTTTTATTGCTGAACATGACACCATATGGCATGGGATATCCCTTTGGTTAGTTTGGGTCAGCTGTTTCAGCTATGTCCCCTTGAAGCCTCTTGCCCACCCTCAGCCCACTGGCCTTTGGAGGGGAGGTTGGAGAGACAGCCTTGATACTGTGTGAGCACTGCTCAGCAGTAGCCAAAACATTGGTGTCTTATCAACATGCTTCTAGCTACAAATACAAAGCACAGCACTATGAGGGCTGCTATGGGGAAAGCTAACTCCATCCCAGCCAGACCCAATATAATATAACAGGAAATCTTGTTCTCACACAACCTAAACAGCAGTTTTTGGCTTAGACCAAATTTAAAGTAC
>NW_008825615.1:5619115-5625467 GCF_000699105.1 Pygoscelis adeliae
AACTAAGGTGTGTGGTAATGGATCGAAGGCCATAGTGGCCTGGTTTCCTACCTCTTACTGTGGCCAAAAACAGAGATTTGTGGGAGGGGTGAAAGAATTGGGAGAAATATGAAGTGATCTTTTCCCTGGTATGAGGAAATCCATGGGTGCCTGAGGCAAGCAAGTACGTCTCAAGACTAATCAACAGACCTATTCTCTCTTGGTTTGCCTGCTCCTTCTTGTATGTACTTTTACTTTTAGGGTCCTTAATATCCAGTGGCCCAAAACCTCAACCACCAGTTTCACAATGTAATTATGCATTGCTTGCAAAATTCTTCCTTTTCCTTAGCAATCTCAGTGAGTGCTCCCTAACTCTTGGATTACAAAAAACAGCAATCACCATTCCAGATGAAGTATCTCCATGTTTTATGATTTTATAGGCTGCTGTCATATTTTCATCCTCTTCCAAGCCAAGGACTCCAACTGTGCTGAGTCTTTTTCTCCATGGAAGTGGTTCCAAGCCCATGGATCAACTTTGTTGCCTTCTCCGTGCCCTTCTTAGTTTGTCTGCATTATTTTAACAGTCTCCAGTATAATTTGACTCATTTTTTTCCACAACCTCTTAAAGTATCTGCAGGATAGTTCATACAAAACTTATTCTGTACATTTCACACTGGTGACTTCCACACAGTTTACACAGATTAAAGTGCCATCCCAAACTGCATAATTTTAGGATACTTAAGACATGGAACCACCTAATTTGAGGTGATATATTTACTGTGTAAATATTTATCAGAAAATATGTTTGTAAGAGGCAGCATTAAGATTCTTCTGATAATCTTAACTATCATATTGTCTCTTGAGTGTTTAATTGTGTATTCATAATAACTTCCTTTCCAAGTTATTAGCTTTTAAAGGAATCCTACGTAGTATGCTAATTTCTGAATACTGCCACAGGCATTTTGTGTCTGACTCAGACTCATATCTTGTATTTATGGCAATGCTTCTGGCCTACTCAGGGACATTCTTGGAAGAATCCCATGGGTTATAATCCCAGAGACAAGAGAGGTCCAGGAGACCTGGTTGATTTTCAAAGATCACCTCCTCCAAGTTCAAGAGTGACCCATCCTGATGAGCAGGAAATCAAGCAAAGGTAGCAGGAGGCCTGCAGGGGTGAACAAGGAGCTTCTGACAGTAGAGGTGGAAACAGGGAGAGGTTACTCTGGAGGAGTACAGAGACACTCTCTGCATGTGCAAGCAAGAAAGCCAAAGCCCACCTAGAGTCAAATCTGGAGAGGGGCTTCTGAAGGTATAAAAACAGCAAAAGGAAAACTAGGGGAAATGTGGACCTGGTGCTGAATGGGGCAGGGGAACTGGTAGCAAATGACATGGGCAAGGCTGAGGTACTCAATGGCTTCCTTGCCCCAGTCTTTACAGACATATTAGAAGGTAATACCAGCCTTCAGGGATCCCAGGTCCTTGAGAACAGTGGGAAAGTCCACAACAAAGAAGGTGGAGGAGGATCAGGTTAGTGAACATTTAAACAAACTGCACACAAGTCCATGGGACCTCATGAGATAGACCCACAAATGCTGAGGAAGCTGCCTGGTTGCAATGCCACTCTCAATTATCTTCAAAAGGTCATAGCAATTTGGAGAGGTTCCTAAGGACTGGAAGAAAGCTATCACTCCAACCTTCAAGAAGGGCAGGAAGGAGAATCCAGGGAACTAGAGGCTAGTGAACCTCACCTTGATCACTGGAAAGGTAATGAAGCAAATAATCCTGCAAATATTTCCAAATATTTGAAGGACAGGAAAGTAATTGGGAGTAGTCAGCATGGATTTATGATGGGGAAATCATGTCTGACCAACCTGATAGTCTTGTACAATAAGATGATGAACTCAATGGATGAGGAGAGAGCAACGGATGTTGTTTGCCTTGATTTTAGGGAGGCTTTTGATACTGTCCCCATAACATCCCCACTGACAAAATTATGAAATACGGACTAGATACAGGGACAGTAGATGAATTGAAAATGGTCTGAATTGCAGGGTTTATTAAAGAGCTGAAAGTCCAGCTGAAAGCCAGTCACTAGTGGTACCCCAGGGGTCGATACCAGAGCCAATACTGTTCAACAGCTTCATGAATGACCTGGATGATGAGACAGAGTGCACCCCTGGCAAGTATGCAGGTGACACAAAACTGGGAGAAGTGGCTGATACATCAGAGTGTTGGGCGGCCATTCAGAGGGACCTCAAGGGTCTGGAGAAATGAGTCGACATGGACTTCATGTTCAACAAGTGAAGTGCAAAATCCTGCACCTGGGGAGGAATAAACCCATGCAGCAGTACACACTGGAGCCAGCTGGCTGGAAAGCAGATGATTGGCAGAAAAGATCCTAAGAGTCCTAGTGGACAAGAAGTTGACCATGAGCCAACAATATGCTTTTTTAACAAAGAAGGCCTAACAGCGTCCTGGGCTGTATGAGAGAAAGCATTGCCAGCAGGTCAAGGAGGTGATCCCTTCCCTCTATCCATCACTGGTGAGACACATCTGGAGTGTTGGGTCCAGTCCTGGGGTCTCCAGTACAAGAGAGACATGGACATACTGAACTGAGTCCATCAGAGGCCATGAGGATGATTAAGGTACAGGAGCATCTGACATACGAGGAAACGCTGAGAGAGCCGAGACTGTTCAGCATGGAGAAGAGAAGGCTCAGGAGGATCTTATCAATGCATAGAAATACCTGATGGGAAGCAGTAAAGAAGATGGAGCCAGACACTTCTCAGTGGTGCCCAGGGGAAGAACAAGAGACAATTGCCACAGTCTGAATTGCAGGAAATTCTATTTAAACATAAGAAAAAGTAGCTGGTGGGTTTTGGTTTGGTTTTTTTTCTACAGTGCAGGTGGTCAAACACTGGAACAGATTGCCTGGAGAGGCTGTGGAGCCTCCATGGAGATACTCAAACCTCAGCTGAACATGGCTTTGCATTACCTGCTCTAGCTCACTATGCTTTGAAGAGGAGGGCTGGACTAAATGATCTTCAGAGATGCCTTCCTACCTCATCCATTCTGTGATTCTGTGAATGTCAAGATCTTCCAGTTATATCCTATTTAATAAGTTCATATATTTGTATATATAATATCTCCATAGATGTCTATACCTTTGAGTTACTTGTGACTTCCGTACTATAATCACAGTTCCGTCAAGTTTGCACTGTAATTCTTTCCACAGGGTTCTTCCACATTATAATTGCTATTTTCTCCAAATATATTAAAGGCACACTACGTTGTCACCCAGAGGTGTCTTCTGTGTCACTGCATTGTCATATCACATAATTTTGCCCCAGATAACTACTTCATAGGAAATTCTTAATATAAGAAACTCCTTGGGTTATTAGAATGAGTTTAGAACATAGGCACAGATGTAATGTGACCATAAATGAACACTTAGTGAGATGCATCTTCATTTCCTTAGTTTCTGAAGTACTGTCATTATGAAATGTCCTTAAATTATTCATAAATTTATTTTAAGAGATGAGACAATTTGTTGCCATGTTAATTGCTGCTAAAGAAGGGTTCCTCAAATTACCAACCTCTGTCCCTTATCCTCTTTCCAAACCTAATTCTTCAAAATATAAGATGTGTATGTAAACATAGATAAATATCTCACACCCATTAGTTTAATGGAGAAGTCAACAGACAATTTAATTCAGTATTCATCTCTCCCTTTTGCTCATCTCAAATTCATTCAAATTCCTGTAAAGGATATTGGCCTTTTAGTTCTATCCATTATCTCCTTTGAGACCCAAGGAGATCTAGAATTATTATACAAATGTAAAGCATATGGGAAAAAATTCCATTTTGTGTAAATATCAGCTGCTACTCTGTCCATCTGATCACTATCAGCTGCCTGCTAGTGCAAAAAACTTTTTTTTAGTCAGATGAGATAAGGATGTTTATAGCAGTAACAAGGCTTACAATAGTTACAGATAGAACAAAACCAAAAAGTGTCAAGAGCTGTTGCCATTTTGTCCCTGTTTGGACCATAGGCCATCAATCTGGTAATGACTGATCTGTTGTAACAAACATGAAGAATCAGAGCATTAACAGGGCAAGGCAGGAAGCTGAAAGATGTGAAGATGTGCTATTGAAAAACTCAGGGTGAGATCCAGTTTGGAATTAGGGCATCTGAAATTAGTTTGCTATATGTGCACTGGCTGTATAAGCACCTATTACTCCGAAAGGAGAGCTACTCAGTGCAGTCAATGGAGCCTGGAAAGCGCTCAGCGCACGCTGAAGTAGATGTTTGTTGGATGGCCACTTGAATCTCACCCTCTTGAAAATGAGGACAGAGTAGGACCAAATGACAAGCTGGTATGGGTGTACATTGAGCGCAGAGAACTTCAAGACTGCATGAAGGACACTAGCTCCCAAAAGTCCCTCAGGTGAGAGCAGCTGAAAATATGACTTTGTGTAAAAGATTAATTATTTTTTCATGGTCTTCTACAGTGTCAAAGTGAGAAACCTGTGAATACAGTTGGTTCTGTTAGGCAGCAGGTGCAACCCACCATAGATGAGCTGGAAGTGCAGCCTCATGAGGAAAGGAGCAATGACCTGGGCCACTCCTAGCCCTTGAGAGCACACCCCACCACCATAGTAAAGAAACTGAAGGGAAGTTAGACCCTTCCTGGCAATGAAAAAAGCCACACTTAAGCATGGTTTTCTAGGTTCTGTGCCCTGGGACAGCACCTCCACTTCTGGGAGGTTAAAAACTCCCAGAAGACATGAACAAATTAACAGCTGTGCAGGTATTTCAAAGCCACTACAAACAGAAAGTGGGATTTCACTAAAGGCAGCATTGGTGTGACTATTATTCATGGCACAACGCTGGAGAACTAGTGATTGCAAACCTCCTGTCTGAGATTCCTCCATTGTGCCCCTCAATCTTCCCTGCCTGACTCAACAGTGATGGATTTAAGGGAAGCACAGCTTGAGATCCCACACACTTAGCTCTGGAAATAGGCAAACCATGGCTGTGGCTGCACTCCCAGAAGACCTCCCTGTCTTTGTACAGACCCTTTCCACTGCAACATCTTTGCAAAGGAATTTGGCCGCATTTGTGACTACCTGATCTCCCAGCTCTGCATAGTCTCTGTCTGTTCTCCAGCACAGCTAGGTGAGATAGGAAATCTGGAACTGAAAGCTTCACGTGACAGTGCTGATGCCAGATACTGAGGACAGCTGCCATACAGTATGCCAGGAATTCACTGGACTCATCTTTCTACTTTCATATCTGAGTCCATTGGCACCTGCTGGGCCAATTCACTCCCTGCTGACTAGAAACCTCTCAGTGCAGGGCATGCAGGCAAACTTTGCATGCAATTTCCACCACATCTGGTCCAAAACTGTTCTATAAAGTTTAAAGTGTCCCAAGACCTGTACTATGCCAATCCCTGCTTAGATATGGCCAGGGAATAATACTGCGTAAAGTACATTTACAGTCATATACATTTACATTTACAGTAGTGTTCTCTATCCTTGCAGTTGCAGGGAATGATGAGGGAAGAAACAGGAAAAGCCAGCAGATCAATACCTGGCTCCGAGCCTGGTGTCACTGGCAGAATTTGGGGTTTTTTGATCATGGGTTGGTCTACACGACACCAGGCCTGCTGGTGCCAGATGGGTACACCTGTCTCAAGGGGGGAAAAGGATCTTTGCACAGGAGTTAGCAGGGCTCATTGAAAGAGCTTTAAACTAGACTTGAAAGGGGAAAAGGGATAAAACAGGCAACACAAAAGATAATCCTGGGGGTGGCACGCCAATGTTTGAGGGACAGTGTGCTAGCGAGTTCCTTCAGTCTGCTGTCTCAGTGGAGGTAGGGGATGGAGATCCATGCAGCAGCAAAGATGCAAGGGTTATAGATGTGTTAGAAACCACGGAAGCACCTGAGAATGGTCACGCAGGAATCAGGGCTTCTTCCCCCAAAAAGGTGGTGGGATCAATAGCCCAACTGAAGTGCATCTACACCAATGCATGCAGCATGGGCAGCAAATAGGAGGAGCTGGAAGCCATTGTGCAGCAGGAAAACTATGATATAGTAGCCATCATGGAAACATGGTGGGATGACTCGCACAACTGGAGTGCTGCAACAGATAGCTATAAACTCTTCAGAAGGGATAGGCAAGGAAGGAGAGGCAGTGGGGTAGCCCTGTATGTTAGGGAGTGTTTTGATTGTCTAGAGCTTAATGGTGGTGACGATAGGGTTGAGTGTTTATGGGTAAGAATCAGGGGGAAGACCAACAAGGCAGATATCATGTTGGGAGTCTGCTATAGACCACCCAACCAGGATGAAGAGGCAGATGAGATATTC